>NC_081347.1:4771446-4850052 GCF_029784015.1 Lycium ferocissimum
CTTGTAAACCCTCGATGTTTAAAAAAATTTTGGGTTTTGATTCTTCAAAGCAGAACTTCCCCCCAATTATGATGGGCAGGCATAACTTCGGTAAGAATTGTTCACAAATTTTGTTGAATTGACATAACATGCTTGTGTTGTTAAATTGTTCACAAAATTTGTAGGATTAGATATGCTTGATGGTGCTATTTTTGTTTTTTTAGATATTCAATTATTCACAAGTTTTATCCGACTGACAATGCTCGCCTGTTTTCAATATTTGGTCGTGAAAAGAGGAGCAACAAAACCATTAATAGGGTCAAGTAAGCATGTGGATGAGTTTCTCCATAAGATCACTTACACAATCGACATACTAATTAATTCTGATGAATTTATAAATTATTGTAAGCCAAATATATTTAACGTACTGCTGATTTTTAAGATTTCAACAAATCAAATTATCTCATTTCAGGATAACATTTGAAATATCAGGATTATATTTGAATGCAACTTGCTGTTTAAAGTGTTCATATAAAGGAGGAGGAGGAGTTTGCTCTGGGGTTCATATTTGCACAAATTCCTTAGACGATGATAAACTTCAAATATCGACTCAGTGCGAAGCCACAAGTTTCGCTACTATATATATATACATATATGTAGATATATATACATATATGTACATATATATATATATACATATATATATAACTGAACATCCTTCTGCATACATAGCTAGGCTCCTATTGACGCTTAGAAAGCACATGAGTGATATTTTGATTAAAATCTACCAAAGTATATTTAATTTTTAGGGGTGAACGAAGTTTTGCTTAAAATCTACCAATGTATATATAATTTTTAGGGGTGAATGAAGTTTTGCATAAAATCTACCGATGTTTTATAAATATTTAGTGTTTTAAAAGCGCCAAATACGCATCCAACTATCGAAAACGACTCATTTATGCATTCGTCAATAAATTTCGACTCATTTGTGTCATCAATCCATAGGAACGACTCATTTTTTCCATCGAACTATGAAATTATTCATGCCACTCATCGATAATAATTTATTTACGCGCACGCGTTACCAAATGACCCATTCATGCCATTTTTCATTAACGCCGGCTTTATAATACTAGATATGACACGCGCTCAATTAGATGCCTACGTCGTTTAATTAAACCAAAACTCTAATTTAAATACCAAATTAATAAAAAACCCAATCCATACACCTTACCCACCCACAACCATAATCTAGTTGGAGGCCGTGTCAAATATTAAGATTGTAAAACCGACTTTTAATGAAATATAAGCATCGATGAGTCATTTTGATAATAGGCGATAAGATAAATGAGTCAAACAATCACGATTGATATGATATAAATGAGTCATTTTTCATAGTTTGATGGCATAAATGAGCCATTTCCTATTTGATGGCATAAACGATAGCTAAACTATTGATAAGAAAGATAAATGGAATCATTTCAATAATGCATGACATATTCGGCACTTTTCCGATATTTAGGGGTTGTTTGGTTAGGTTTCAATGCATGTCAGTCGATTTTGGTTCGGAACAAATATATCCAGGATTATAAACTGGGACTATAATAGAATCTTACTTCTTATATGGGATAAATGATACTGAGATTATGATATACAATTTGTGCCGATTCTAGCTGATACGAATAACCAAATACGAAATATGTGTACTCCAAATTTTATATCAAAATGGACAGACATGCGTGTGGCGCCAAATGCATGCCTTTATAACATAAACTAGTGTACGTACCCGCGCGATGCACGGATCGTTTCGAAAAAGAGAAAAAAAAAAAAGAGGAGAGAGATAATAGAAATCGATGTGTATAAACCATGTGTGGCATATTATAAATTTTATATTCTTTTTTTTTTTTTGGATCAGTCTTATTATAGACAAACATTTTCCTATATAAGATATGTAGCTGCCATTGCTTCTTCAAATATTATACGGTCTTTTGTACTCAGGAGCTAATATTACAATAAGAGGATGTATCACAAACATGATAATTATTGTGGACGTAATTACTCCAAAAATGAAGGAATCTCTGGGAAGTAATATTGTTTGTTGCCTTGGTTTCAAAGGAATTTTTGAAAGCAAATAATATCTCAATCTTCTAGCTGCAAAGCAAAATAGTGCATACAATTTTTTATTGCTAAAAGATCCAGTAGAAGAAATAAAAAGAACAATTATTGAAAGAAATCGACTACACAAGTAAATACATAAAAATCTCAAAGTGGCTATTGATGATTGATTCCGCGTACGTACAACCACAAAAACTCAACTTCCTGTGAATATGTTCACACATCACATTAGATTCAAATTTTATTGCAAACAAACGTTAGTAATGACATGCACGTTGTGCGAATAGTATTAAAAAAACAAATTAACCACATCAAAATATGATGTTGCTCATTTGAGCATATTAAATTTAATTGTTATATCCACTTTCCAAATGCCATATTAATTTTCTAATGTATTATTTTAAATAACAACACAAATGATGGTCATGTTATTCACATCATGCTAAGCAATTCAAAACAATATTTCTGATACAAAAGCTTTTTGCGATTTAGATTATCATTAGCCTTAATTTAGATATGTAACAAAATACATGATTAGGACTAAAGGTACTCAAGAGTTGAATGTTAAAAAAAAATGGAAAATAAAGATTTTCAACATAAACTAAACAAAAAAAAATTTGAGTTAGTAAAACATGTGTTACAACGACACAAGAACACCAACCAAACATTTGCACAATGTCGATTTTCACTCACAGGGTAAAGGAACGCTAAAAAATTTAACACACAACATTTTTATATGAACCAAAGAAAATATGTCTAGCAGAGAGAATCAAATTTATTAGTTCCTTAAATAAAGTCTAGGCCCCATTTATTTAGACAGTCTCATTGACTATCTCATTTATTCATTATTAATTATTTAAGAAAACCATTCACATTCAAATTTCCCCAAGCTTGCAATGAAAAAAAATCTTAACATCAGCATACATGACTAAGAATACAGAGATTTAATTAATAAAAAGACGCAAGCTATATAGCATAATTATTCTCACGAATTAACTACATGCAGATCCTCAACCTAATATTCATTTTAAGACATTTAGCATTATATTAGAGCGTATACCCGCATTAATTATACCACCCGTTTCGCGCGACCTATTACCCCTGTCTTATTTTTTTCCGTATTTTTGTACTTTTTTACCGCCATGCTTGTCAAAATTGATCTTACGATTCTGCAAATGGAAGTGTTGCACACTGCCACATCGGGCGCGTCGGTGCCACGTCACTGCCACGTCGTCATCATCTTCTTCTTCTTCTTCATTTCAAGAAATTAATTAATCCATTTTCCTCCATTAATTACACACACATATTCAATTTCATATTAATCATAAAAAAGCTTATTTTCAAGAAATCAACCAACCCATATTCTTCCTCCATTAACACACACACATTCAACCCATTTTCTTCCTCCCATTACTACGTACATTCAACCCATTTTCTTCTTCCATTAACACACACACACATTCAACCCATTTTCTTTCTTTTCCAATTCATCAAAACCATTATTTGCAAGATTTAACTCATCCTCTTTCTTTTCCAACTCAACACAACCATTGTGTTAATGGCTAAAGAAACAGTAATAGGGATCCAATTAAACATTTTTATTCCACAAAATTCTTATAAATTTTTTTTAGCTTTCCCGCCCACTGCATTTTCCACCCAAATCCATTTCCCCCCTTCTCTCTCTCTCTCTCTCTCTCTCTCTCTCTCTCTCTCTCTTTCACACACACACACACACAAATGACAAAACTGAAGCACAATTGATGCAAAGAATTCTTTGTGTCAATCTTTAGGGTTCTTTTGTGGGGTTACCCATCAAGCCAAAAATGCCTGATTTTGCCAATCTTGAAATTTCCAGTGAATCCAATACCCAAATCCAGGCATTAGTTTCTGACCAAAATTCCCATATGGGGTTCCCTATTTTGCAAAAAGAAGATGAGTTAAATCTTGAAAACAATAGTTGTGTTGAGTTGGAAAAGAAAGAGGATGAGTTAAATCTTGCAAATAATGGTTTTGATGAATGGAAAAGAAAAGAAAAGTTGGCTTGTGGTATGTATGTTAACTGGAGGAAAAAAATTAGGTTAATGTGTGTGTAATGGTTAAGAAAATAGTTTGAATGTGTGTGTTAATGGAGGAAGAATATGGGTTGGGATTTCTTGAAATGTTCTTTACGATTGATGATGAAATTAAATATGTGTGTGTGTTAATGGAGGAAAAATGGACTAATGGATTTGAAGAAGAAGAAGAAGAAGGCGCTGTTAGTTGAGATGTGTAGCACCTTGACGTGGCGCAATATGGCGGAGAGCTGCTGTACACTTCTCAGGTGGTAAAAGATCAAATTTTGATTGCTCATGTCCGTCAAAAAAAAGTACAAAAATACGTAAAAAATAAGGCATAGGGGGGGACGTCCAAGCGCAGCGTCGCCAATAAGGCTATAATTAATCGAAAGATTGGTGCTTTTTACGTATTTTCCTATATGACAACTAAAAATATATATATGCATGAAAGCTCCATTGGATAGCCAAACCAGAACATGCATTAAATTTTAAGACATTTTTAGGTGAAAGAATACCATATATTTCAAAAAAAAAAAATTAAACTGCTAAACATAAAAAATAAAAAAAAATTAAACAAACTTTGATTCATATAAAATATTGAAATAGAAATGTGATAACGGGAACAAACCTTCAAATTCTATTCAATTTTTTTTTGTATTAAGTAACCTAATAAATATTGTATTATGGGAATGCTCTTACCATTAAAGCTTCAAACAATACTCCCGGTAGAGATGCCGTCAAACATTTGAACCCTGACTTAGTAATACTACCAACATAAAATGAAAAATAGTGAAATAATAGTGCACAATAACATGTTAAAATTTATAGTGTAAGAAAAAACATAATGATAAAAATTTAGAAGCATAGAGATTACTACTTTAAATCCTTTGATTATTGCGTTTTAAAAAATGTATATCAGCTTACTTAAGATGCAATTTACTTTTATAGAATAATGTCTTTCCAAGTTGTCCTTTTAAGATACTCCATGGGCATCACTTAATCTCTCACTAAAAACCTCACTTGGAAGTTGGAACAATTACAAACAAATAAATTCCATGCAGAAGAGATTAAAAGAATGCATGACAAAACAATAGTACTCATAGATTTAAAGCCCCCCACCCCCACTCACACCCCCCCCCACCACCAACAAAAAAAAGATTTTCTAGTGAGACCAAAATCTTCTCAGTTCTCGCCTTCTCCCCGGCAAGGAAGATTTTAGACATACATAAAGCTTAGGAAACAAATTCTCTTATCAACGTGCATATTCTTTTTAAAAATTTAGCGGAAAACTCATACTTTTATATAAACTAACAAATGATAAATATCTATCTTTGGCTTACAGTGACAATTTTCATAAACTCCTCATAATTCTGCATCAATCATCTTAGGCTCCTTTGATGTCCACAACAACCATACAAAATATAGTCATTTCGTTCGAAACTTTGCCTAAACCTCCCTCAATTCGACATCATCATATTCACATTTATATACGACATTGTAGTTGAAAGCGAATACAAATATGAACTTGAAGACAATATTAAATGCCTCCGAATTAAATAATGATGTTACAACATTAGCGTATGAAAAATATAAATAGTTGAGTTAGAGGTGGAAATGGGAAATGGGAACGGGGTGAGGCTTGGGTTGGTGCGGATAAGAAGTTATTTATAAATTTTAAAAGCTCGAATGTTAAAGAACATGCAAATTTTTAAACTCGGTTATGTCACGGAAGTTGTAGTTATAAATTTGAAGGGTATGCAGAAACATGGTATTCTTGAGCACTACTTAAAACTAATTGTTCAGTTTTTTTAGGGTAAAACCGTAAAAAAAAAAAACCGAATTCAGATTTCTTTAGTTAATTATTTTTTAATTTTAATTTAAAAATAATAACTACTTATAGATTTTTTTTTAGATTTAAAGTTAAATATAGATTAAAAGACAATAACTAATTAACTATTTTTTGTCCTAAAACTACCAAGTGTCATTATCCTACGCTGACACTTGTCAAAATCTTAAGGCAAACTATCCTCTTTTTAATTATATATAGATCATGAAAGGTTGGCATCGCCCATATAATTAAGGTCACCTGTCCTTTTGCCATTTGTTCCTATAATTTGAAGGAAGCTTATTGTCAACCTGATGATTTCATTATCAGCCAGTTGTTCATGATAATTGCAGATTTGGCTCCATGCATGTCTTCTTGTTACTGTATAATCATCACTACCTTTCATAAATCATCGATATTGTAATTAGCGGTTGAGACAACATTTTCATTAAAGGATTTAATTGTCTACTATATGTTTTCCATCATGAGCGTGACACTTCAAAAACGTATTGGGTGCGTGCACATTTGGCTCGATATATAATAACTCAAGGGTCAAATTCGTTAGATTTATTCGGTCAAAATTAAACAATACGTGTCGTGAATTTGGAATGTAACATGGATTTGGAATGTAAGATAAAGTATATCTATTATTGTGACAATCACATAATTTTTTGTCTTACCTCAACTCAATTCTGTTCCAACCATACCGTGTCTTTTTTGTGAAGAGACGTGATGAAAGGCCTATGCAACCAAATAGAGAGATAGATAAGTAAACGTACGTGAAAATACCTTCATTTAGCTATTTATATTTCAGGATGTACGACGTTGATGGATATTGAAGAGTATATCTACAATTATGCATAACATAAAAGTTCAAAAACAAAAATAAAATAAAATGTATTTGCAATTTTTTTTTTTTTTTTTTGGTGAATCGTATTTGCAGTTTTCTTTTCTTCTCTTTTAACTTCTTTTCCTTTTATTATAGTGTTTGTCATGAGTAATCTCCTCCAATTTTCCTGCTATAATTTGGATGTGTCAATGTAAACTAATTTAGAACAAGTTTTTTCAGTCTACGAATTGGGAACCAATTAACTAAAGACTTATATGCAAATGGGAGATATAAGAAGAACGGTAGAAAACAATTAAGGGTGAAATTGTAACTCAAATAATGACATTGCTAATGAAAATGCAAAATCTATAGAACTCTCAGTGAAAGAGCTAAATCAGAGGGGCGGTTTTAACTAACACAGTAGAAAAAATTACGCCATCATTAATTGTATCTGAACCTATTATCTCCAAAATAACAAATCTTACTGCATGTTTGGCAAGTTCTCAAAATTAATTTATTTTGAAAAGTATTTTCATTAAAAATGATTTTCGAAAAAGTATTTTAAAGAGTGGCAATTTTTAGTTGGAAATCAATTTGAAAATTACTTATATCAATACTAGAGCAGCAAGTTTTGTTCGGTAAAGGTTTCAAAAAATGTTTCTGTAATATGCTACTTTTTAAACTTCTAAATTGGCTTTGCTGCTATTCAAAAACACTTGTTTTTTTTTTTTCTTAATAGCTTGACCAACACCTCAACTCTTTAAAATAAGCACTTTTGACTTTCCAAAAGTTTGACAAAATAGGTTACTTATTGTGTATAATTATATGTAGTTATCTTGTAGTAAATGGCGGAGCTATCGTATTAGATACCCGTTCAGGTGAACACAGTAGCTTCTGCTTAAATCATGTAGTATTGATAGATTCATTAGATATGTATGACTATTTAATTGCAAATCCAGTAACTAAAATGAGCTTTAAGTTCAGGAGCGAATTTAGTGTGTAATTTATATGATGCACGTGAACCAATGATCTTTCCGCAAAATTAAGTATATTTTATGTACATATTTTGTAGAATTGATTTATTAGTACCTGTGCGCACTCATGCTACAGAAAGGCTTAGCGGTGCACTGAGTTGTAAGTTGAGTTATTTACCAAGAGGAATAAGGATCAATTCCGTCGACTTTATAATAGTATTAAAATTCTTTTACACAGCAATACATGTATAGAATTTGAACTCCACTAAAATAATAGTGGTGACAAAGGAGGACCAAACCAAAGGATAATTCTACCAAACCCCAGAAATTTTGTAAAGGATATGGTTACTCTAGCTTGCCAATTCTGCACTTAAAAAGAAAAGGTCGGTCAATGAGTTGTCCAAGCTTTTAGAAGGGGGGTGGTAGACCTAAGACCCACAAAGTAACAGAAGGGTATTTAAACATTTGTTGCTTCACCCATCCTTCACTTTGCATTCGACAATATTAATTCAGAATCTTGAAATTGATTTTCGTGATGCCAAATGTTTTCTTCAATATGGTTGGTTTCATTTTTGGGGGACCCTCCAACCCTCGTGGAATTTTTGTTGTAAATTCATTGGGTATTCAGAACTTATTGGCTCGACTAATTTAAATTCGCATCGCGTATGACCCATTTAAGAAAAAAGGCTCCATATGAGGAATTTCCTTACTTTCAGTGTTAACCCTCCGTGGAATCTTTGTTGTAAATTCATTGGGTATTCAGAATTCATTGGCTCGACTAATTTAAATCTGTGTCGCGTATGGCCCATTTAAGAAAAAAAGGCTCCATATGAGGAATTTCTTTATTTTTGGCGTTTGAACCCTTGACTTCTGATTAAGAGTGGGGAGTGGTGGATATGCCAATAAAGTTTCACATTGATAGCTGAATAGAAAAAAATATAATATAAAGTGTAGGGTTACTCTTAATATAAATGTTAAAAAAAAGGGGGGGGGGGGGGGGGTTACTCTTAATATTGTGAGGTCTTCTTTAGAGAAAAAACTTGCAAGTTTGGCCCAAAACGGAGAATATATACCACACCACGTTAAGTATAAGAGTATCTTTAGATTGTTTTGCTAGAAAAATATGGAATTGGCGGGTGGTGTGAGGGCCGGGTGACTGCCTTCGCCCATCTACGGGTCGATTATTACCGTAGTTTGGAGATGCGTAAACTCAAAAAGAAGCCTATAGGCTTTGGTGGTCATAAATATGAAGATTCACGGTGAATCTCCATATTAGCCCATGAATCTTGGTGATGGGCATGTGGAATTTAGTTCAAGAGAAAAATTATTAGTTGATCGAATAAAGCATCACATTAGTAGTCAAAAAGAAAAAGAAGCTTCATATAAAGTGTAGGGATTCTCTCAATAGTGTGAGGCTTTTGAGATAAACTATATGGATTTGATCAAGACTAACAATATCATACTACGTTAATAGTATCTTTAGTCGGTCATATTAGTCATTTTCTTGAAGGGAAAAAGAATAAGGAATTTTCAAACTTTCCAGCTCTGAATTTCAAATTTTATTCCTTCCCTTGGTACGTGTTTGTAGACTTAATGGTGAAGGTCAAGGTGTTTGTGGTCCAGTTTAAGTCCCTTACAAAAAAATCAAATTGATTGAGACAATTTGTTAAATACTCCATATAAACCAAGTAAAAACCTACCTATACAAGCTTAGAAAATGATGTTGGCCTTCAAATTTCAAGATTTTAGTTTCAGAATGTTGCAAAGAATTTACTGTATTTGTATAACAAACGTAGCTCCAAGGTCATACGGAGACGGATTCAGGATTTAAAATAAGATGGTTAAGCCTTTAAGATCCTTAGCATTGAATTCATTATATTTGTAAAAATATAGGTTCAAACTTACTATTTGAATGTGCCTCCACATAAATTTATGTTTTCCATCAAAAGTGTTGAATTTAGATGAATCATGTAACGCAACTGCATCCGCCTGTGAAGTCACGATGCAATAAACATAACAAAAGGAAAATGTGTACCAAGTTGCTATCCTCTCCTGTTTAAATTTTGGTTTTTTTCCTGCTTAATTATTCACTATTAAAGTTACTCAAAAAAATAGAAGAATCTCAACAGTCCCACCACATCACATCTTCTGTCATTTTTTTTATGTTGTTTTCTCATTTTGGTTCAGGCACGTAAATATTCCATGTCCGTAATATCTTAGTTAAACTCAAATTTCAAACGATTGGAGCTGTTCCACGTGTCTGCCATTTTCTGTTCCTGTCAATTAGCAGTCATGTTCTTTGAAGACTAGCAAGACATGACCAGTTCACTTAGTTACAGCTCTTGTATATATAGTACCCAGAATCTTGAAAAAACCCTTTTCATGTATTTTTGTTTTCAAATACTGAATGCATTGATATGAGGTATTATTGAAACTAAAATAAATAGAATGGAAAGGTTTGAAATTCTGAAAGATATTGGTTCTGGCAGTTTTGGTGTAGCTAAGCTAGTGAAAGATAAGTGGACAAGTGAGCTCTATGCTGTCAAGTATATTGAGAGAGGAAAAAAGGTTTGCTTCATCTCTTTCTCCCAACCATTCACCTCTTCTTCTCTTTTTTTTTTTTTTTTTTTTTTTTTTTTTGTTTCTCACCTGATTTCTGGTACTTGTTTTGGAGCCTTGACTAATCCGATTAACGGGGAAATGCTCCCTAGCAGGATTGTTTTCATTCCTAAGGATCGAACCCGTTGAATATTCATATGGTTGTTATGGAGTATAGTTGTTGTTGTTAATTGTCAAGATTCATTTTTGCTACTCTTTCTTACTTTATTTTGGGGTTGTCCGTGCAGATTGATGAGCATGTTCAGAGAGAAATCATGAATCATAGGTCCTTGAGGCATCCCAACATCATTAAATTCAAGGAGGTAATTATTAATGCATCATTTAATGAAGTTTTTCATAGTAAAATCTGTCCGTTCATAAAAGTTATGGGTTCGGCTGAACTCAATAGTTTTGGCTCAGTCCTAGTATTATGTATATTGAAAAAATCTATTGGAAATATGTACGAATATTAGATTTTGAACCCATCAACTCAAATGTCAGTGAATTCAGTGCATCCGAATCCAGAAAATTCAAATCGTGGATTCCCCTTTGATCATACTAATTTAGTAACAGATAAATTTCTCAGTCAGTGATTGTTTTAAGTTGTAAACTCTGTTGAACAGCCTGTTATACTTATTTGAAGCTGAGATTCCCTTTGTCATGTTAAAAGTGCTAGCTTTTTCAAGATTTTGCCTCTTTAAATCAGATGCCATTTTAGTATTTTGAGTAAGCAAATGAAACCCCCCTTGATGTTTGATTCTTCTCATTTAGTGAAAGCTTGAATATATACAGCTATCACAATTCTCTATGTTCTTAAGCAAATAGGATCATTTTCAAAATATAGATAGCCAATTCAACCTATTTTTATTCTTATATCCTTTACATCTAATAATGCAACCTCGTTCATTTGTTCTGTTAAAGTATGTGATCATCTCATCTAGAAGCTTAAGCTAATAGAGAAGTATTCTTTTATTTAGTTAATTAAATTCTCAATGCGCCCCCTCATGTGCGGTGCCTGATTCTTTTACATTGGCCAAGTGCATGAAATTTCTTTTTCATAATGGTGGTAGTGAGACTCGAATCCAGGACCTCTAGGCTCTGTTTGCTCATCTAAAAGCTTAAATTGATAAAGAGAACACATTTTTATTTAGTTAATTATATTCTTAACAAGTTCGGTCCGAGACCAAGAATAGCTCATCAGATTTCTGTTATGAAGATATCAAGAAAGCAGAGAATCTGATTTTAGCTAATCTGAATATAGAGTTTCTTGGACCAGAATTTTAGATCATGTTTTTCATTATTGTACAGGTATTTCTTACCCCAACTCATCTAGCAATAGTGATGGAATATGCTGCTGGCGGAGAGCTGTTTGAAAGAATATGCAATGCTGGTAGATTCAGTGAAGATGAGGTAACATAAAAATTCTAGATTTTTGTCACATCTTTTAGTTTTAATTTTAGCAAGCAATTATGCTGCTCAGACTCTCCAAAAATGTTACCGCATTGATGTCGAATTCTCCAAAACTGCATTACTTTTGGAGGGTCTGACATGCATGTAGTGACATTTTCAAAGAGACCTAGCAACATAGGTAGGCAATCAAATTAGTTCCTCTTATTCTTGGAAGTTTGAGATACACGTCTATTTTTATTGTTCATAAATCTTATAGAAGTTTGTATACTGAAACTTTATCAAAAAGTCCAATTTTAGTGTCATTGTAATCTGAACTCCTTCTTAATGCAATCTGTCCTGTTTTTGGTTATGATTTTTCAGGCAAGATTTTTCTTTCAACAACTTATATCAGGAGTCAGTTACTGTCACTCAATGGTAAATGAGACCTATGTAACTATGTTAGTTCATTTCAATTGGTTTATGCTTTAATACCCAAATTTACTCCCATATGATGCTTGTGATGTGCAAATATTTTCTTGAATGCAGCAAATTTGTCATAGAGATCTCAAGCTCGAAAATACACTCTTAGATGGTAGCTCAACACCACGTCTTAAAATATGCGATTTTGGCTACTCCAAGGCAAAACATGAACTCTATCCTATGTTGAAATTGGATAATTTTTTTCAAAAAAGCTTCTGATTGTTGTATAATTCATTGTTTAGTCGTCAGTCCTGCATTCCCAACCCAAATCTACTGTTGGAACTCCGGCCTATATTGCACCAGAAGTCTTATCAAGAAAGGAGTACGATGGGAAGGTACGATGATACATAACGATCTTCTAACTATAAGTAACAAACTGATTAATTAGTTTGATAGTATATTATCAATATATATAACTTAAATCCTTTTAACTATTATTTCAATTAATGCATTGATTTGTTGACTAAACTTTATGGTTTGCATGTCATCATTTTGGATGTAAAGCTAGCAGATGTTTGGTCTTGTGGGGTTACATTATATGTGATGCTTGTTGGTGCTTATCCCTTTGAAGATCCTAGTGATCCAAGAAATTTCAGGAAAACTTTGACAGTAAGTTATGGTTCATTTTTAAAAAACACGTTAATTTTCACGTATGGTCACTAAAGGTGACCCGCTATAACAGTAAAGTCATTTAGAAGTTCATTCAATGATGATACATGAAATTAACCTTCTGCAGTTGCCTTCTTGTTTTATTTCCTCTTTTTCTTTGTCTTAAAGATGAAAAATTTTGGTTTGTGGCAGAGGATATTGAATGTTCAATATTCAATTCCTTATTATGTTCGACTTTCGAAGGAGTGTAAGCATCTTTTATCTCAAATATTTATAGCTGACCCTGAGAAGGTTTGTAGTTTTATTTTTCTCTTCAAATTTGTACATCCTCTTTCTTTTTGTTTGTTGAAAATCAGCTAATTCTATGATATTGTATTTGTAGAGAATAACCATAGAAGAGATTAAAAAGCATCCTTGGTTTCTAAAGAATTCGCCTATAGAATTTATGGAAGGAGAGGAAGCAAGTTTACAAATGAATGGAGAAAATGAACCCTCTCAAAGTATTGATGAAGTGTTGGCTATAATTCAAGAGGCAAGAAAGCCAGGAGAAGGGCCCAAAGTAGGTGACTTATTTGTTAATGGAAGCAGTAGTCTTGATCTTGATGATGACTTAGATATTGATGCAGATGATGTGATAGAGACAAGTGGAGATTTTGTTTAAACTCAATGTGGTCAGACTCTTTATCAGATCTCTCGCATATAACGTGAGTTTAGTGCAGTTTTAGTGCATAGAACTGCATAAATTGTGTCATGGAAGCCAAAGTAAAAGCTATGATGAGGATCCTTCTTAGCCATGGATAATGAAAATGGTCTTTTCTCCGTTGCTTAACCATGGTTAAGTGATATCATATATAGTATGTATTTTGACTTTGGTTTGTAACAACTAAGGTTAAATTTTCAGGAAAAAAGCTTGTTGCGCGTAAGTATTTATCCTTTTTAGCATAGTGGTTTTACTCTCTGGCTTTTTTGCCTTTTGTTTAATCTCATGTTATAAGATACTATGTTAGAAATATTCATCATGTATGACCCTTTGTGTTCTATTTAACTCTCTTTACAATTGTAAATATACACTACAAGTTGTTCTTATGTTATGAGCCATAGGTTCTTTGTTAAGTTGATTTTAGTAATGGTGTGATTTGATTAGCTCTGAAGTATTAGACTAAAAAAAAAAAATGCAAAAATAATTTGTCTGTTAATGCATGCAACTATTCAATATTGATTAGTGCAAGAACCATGAGTAAATTACAATCTAAAAACTTTATAAAGAAACATAAGATCTTTGTCAAGTGGGTTATATTAAAGTTTGTGATTTGACCAACTTAGTTCTTACAACGACCTTAAGTTAATATATCATAATAACTATGTTTACAGTCAAATATTCTTAAATATTTAGTGAATTTTTTCACCCATATATAAAATTTGGGCAAAAATTACTGAATCACGTGAACTCATATATTACATGTCTGATCATCGCTTGCCCAAAAGACATTTGTTGGTGTGCATGAGTAATTGAGCATTGTATCTTGATCTACTACTAGAATCATAAAGAAGTAATTACTTATTCGCTAAAACCTTTGTTGATAATTTATTCGATGAATTTTCTTGAATGTTTTTTAAAATGACGGAAAATAAGCAACATGATCGGTGAGAAATGAGAATTATTTAAGTAACGTGGTCAATAAGGATTCATATAACCGATCCAAACTTACTAAGGATTGAGAAAGCATAATTGAGAAGTTTTAATCCAGCAATAAGAGTATATATTATTATAATATCTACATCGAACTCGAACGCAATTGCTTGTTCTACTGCTGAGTGCTGACATCCATTATCTCATGGCGCGTTGCTTAGGGTCCATTAAAGTGGGAAGCGCACCATATTCGAGATTAGCAACCTTTTTTGATAGGTACCAAAGACTACCAGGGATTAGCACTATTATAATGACCATTCTAGCTCCTAGTTTTATTGATCAAAAGCTATGGATGGTATATATTTTTGCTGGAACAGGATAATGAATTTGCTGCTTCTTGATTCTGATGTGTCTTCCCAATAGCCTCAATAATTGATATATGTGCCCGGTGCCCCACTTAAAAGTTAGTAACAAACTTTGCTATTATAGTTGTCCTTAATTATTAATTCTTTGCTTTGCTATAGATCAGGAAGTTTCCATAAATAATGTTAGGGAAGACCTTACAAAATGGGGAAATTTGGCATCATGCAGCAGAAGATAAACATAAACAACATTATGAATGTGTGTTGGCCTTTATAACAACACTCCACGCTTAGTGATAGCGACTTATATAAAATAATTATATAGTAGAGTTGATAACATAATTATACAAGTATTGTTTTCAAACAAATTAAATGATGGGCCAAGCATTGCCAACAGTTAATAGCCGAAGGCAAAAAGGGGAAGATAGGGAAGAGAAGATTAAGGAGTTCACTCCATTCCATAGATAGTGCACACATATCATTCTTTTATTTTCCATTTCTTTCAGGTTGGAAACGCGAGACGAATGTGGTCATACCCAAAAGACTATCACATCAGCAAGACGACGACTTTCTAGTCAATCTTTCCTACACTTCGCATATGAAGAATTTGATAGCAACTTAAATAAAGTGATTGTATAGTAGATATGATAACATAATCACAGTATATTATACTTGTCGAGAATGAGATTTATTTTTATTTTTTATATGAAGTGAGGAAAGCAATTAGTAACTTCTCAATAATTTGCTTATGTGTATAAATGTGATTGGTTGTTGACCTTGGCTTATTAAAAACTTGAGAAAAGACGATTGTTTTAGTATATTATTTGGGTAAACAATTTAGAAAGACGCGATGTTCGTAATTATAAATATTCCAACTGATAGAAGTCTTTTAATATATAGTCATTATTAAGTTTTCATTAAGTGTTGTAAAATCCGTGCCATTAATGAAATTTATTACAAACAACTCAACAAGTTGGATTGTTTTACTCATTTAAGTCACAAAACTAACTTAATGCGGGAAGTCAATTTTTTTTTTTCAAGATTAATAATAGCTCTCAACCTAAAGGATCTTACAAATGTCCACCTTTTCTTTTTTCAAATTATACATCCAATTTCCCTTGCATCGATTTGCTATCTAATCTAAATAAATTTATGTTCTCATTTTCTCTTTTCTTTTAATAGAATTATCAACCACATGGTTACTAACAAAAAAATTTCACAATGTAGGAAAGTTTTTATCTGGTAACGACAGTAGTCAGACTAATTTCTGCACACCCCCATTATTTTATCAAATACTGCTAACTCACACAGTTATTTCTAATAAGTTAACTTTCGTCAATGTCACTATGCGGATTAATGAAGTAGTAAAAAGTGAGTGGACAACTAGTCCCATGAAAATTTCTCAATTAGTTTCCTTCATCTTGTTCAAGATTTTTACAACTCAAAACAAAGAAATGTCTATATTCTTACAAAACCATACCAAGTGTGAGACAATTTACAAATTTATGTTCTAATTTTCTTTTTTCCAAGGTGTCTTTCCCCGGTAGAAATTATATAGGGCAGCCTGTTTTTACCTATACTTGTTTTTTAATTTTCTTTTTTCACATATACCACTTCAGATATGTGGTGTTTAAAGTTAGGCTTGATAAAACCAAAAATCTCTGAAGTTTCATATGAGTAAAGTTGATGCATCTGCTTGAAGTCCAAGCAAAAATGGTTGGGCTTCAATCATTTTTGTCTGAGTCATTTTTTGCTTGATTTCAACCATTTTTATTTACACATAAGGCATATGTGTCTAAACATCAGAAAGAAATGGCGGAACTCAGGCAAAACTGACTAAACTTCAGCCTTGTATGATTGAACTTCCGCCACATATGAAGTTCAGGCAAAAATGACTAAATTTCAGTCGTATGTGCCTGAACTTCAGCCGTATGAAATTAGACTTTGTCAGGACTAACTTCAAACACTGTATGTCTGAAGCTGTCCCGACTGATACACGTGTAAAAAAATAAAAGACTTAAAAAGCAAGCAGACACAAGCTAAATGGTGGCGTCAAAATCAGGTATCCTTGCACTTCACCCTCCACAGAAGAAGTGGGCTTTTTATTGAGGTTCAACCTATGAGGGGATAAATCTGGACTTTCATGTGAAGGCCCATTATGATCACTTAGCCAAAAGGCCCAACTCAGTTCTAAGCCTTATTTAGAACAAACAAAAAAGTTTTTAAAAAATTTACTTGTCATAGCTACTCCTAAGATTTAATTATGGATAGTAACTACCTTTTCTAATATTTAAGGTTAGTAGCTATATTATTCAAATTTTACATTTCATGCTACCCCAATTTTCTTAATTAAATGTCTTTGCCCCATAATCCCTAAGTTTTTGCCGTTTTAGCTTCATGCCACCAAGTATATTATCAGTGCAGCCGTTTTCACACCCATTTTCAGTGTATACGTACCATTTTTTACTCAACAGCGATTTTGTATTTCGTTATATTTCAAAACGCGAACATGACCAGACTCAACAACGATTTTGTATTTCGTTGTATTTCGAAAACGCGAAAATGACCAGACTCAACAGCGATTTTGTATTTCGTTGTATTTCGAAAACGCGAAAATGACCAGAAATACAACAAAAGCAGTTACGAATTGTAATTTTGTAACTCGTAGCTATAAATTGTAAGAACATATTAAAAGGTAGCTATTTGTGTAAGATTTCATAACTCTAACAGCTCCTCTTTCTATGTTTTTGTCCTACAAAGATGTATTTATTTTTAAAATTTTGTTTGCCGTAATTTTTTTATTTCAAATATTTTGCAGTTCAATATAGCAATCAGACAACTGGGTGCCAGAAGAAGCTCGAGATTGACGACGAACAGAAACTGTAATTACATTATTTTTCCCATTTTGTAGACCCCTTTTGTCTATTCTTTTCTTGGTTTGTTCTACATTTTATCCTAATAAATTTAATGAGTGTGTGTTTCTATAGCTTCTTAGTTGTTCAATTTCCTGTGGTTTAGTTTGAAAAAATGTGACTATACATGTTAATTTAAACATGATACAGTTCATAGAATAAAAAAAATACTAAGTAATACTACATGAGTTGCTTTTATTAAATGGTTTATTAGAGTTGCTTAGTTTTACAAGTTTTAGCTAATTTTATTGCGATATAAGGGCAGTTTTTTATGCCTGGCGATCTCTTTTTGACCAAAGGTTCTTTAAATAGTGGTGGTGTATGGGACGTTTGCATTTTGCACACACCTCGATTATTTCACTAGACAAGTGTTAGAAAGGACAAATGTATAGAACCTTTTAACGAGATAGTGCTTTCTCAACTCTCCCAAAATGGAATCTATTCCAAGCATATATGCCATGATTTCTTACTTCGACCGGGTACAATTATATAACTTTTTTATTTTTAGATACATTTTTAGTAGCAATCTAGGCTTAGGCAGATGGGAAGGAATTATCTAGCTTTTTTTATACTCCTATGTCTTTTGAACCCTTGTCTATTTACCCGTTTAGGTTTCACTTGGTTGAGATGCGCTTTCATAATGGAGTGCTCAGCTCGAAACCCCTACCTACGACAAACAGGATTTGCCTTCTAGGTCGAGCTCGTCGCACGGGCTTGTCTAGTGCGGGTTAACTCTCTTTGTGTGGTTTGCGAGCTATCGACACAAATTGGGGGTTTACCTGGCCCGTGCTTGCGGGTTCCCGTGTCTTAAAAAAAAAAAAAAAAAGAAAGAAAGAACCCTTGCCTATTTTGTTCTAAAATGATCAAATTCGTTGTCTGTCCAAATTATTTCTTCGTCTTATCTTCTATACCAGATTAACAATTTTACTGGATTTGGATTTTGTATAGCTGCTATTGTTCCTAGATCACAGTCGTGTGATTTATTAAGGCTGCACTGGGTAATGTAACTAACTAGAAGTTGCTGGCCATTGGCAGAAAACTGTATGTGTCCAGCTTTATCTATCTCTATGTGTTCATAGGTGACCACTTACCTTATTAACACTATTTCTCTGGTATATGTGTCTCCCATAACCTTATTTGCACTGTTGATACTGGGGCATTAACTGTGTAGTGTTCACTACTGATAACTATCCTAATTTTTCAAAATGCAGCCGGGCCTTCTTTGACAAAAGGATCTCTCAAGAAGTCAGTAAGACGCCTTGGGAGAGGTATGGTTATGTTCCCATTATGCGACGTTCTCAGTTTGCATATTCCATCTATCTAAAATGGGTGTGTATATTTCGATAGGAATTCAAGGGCTATGTCTTCAAGATTATGGGAGGATGTGACAAGCAAGGTTTTCCAATGAGGCAAGGAGTTTTAACACCTGGTCGTGTTCGACTTTTGCTATACCAAGGTATAGTTCTTTGGTTTTATTTGCCTCAAATGACTCATGAATTGTCTAAAGCTCTTCTATTAAACAGGTACTCCATGTTTCCGTGGGTATGGTAGGCGAAATGGAGAACGCAAGAGGAACTCAGTTCGTGGATGCATTGTTAGTCCTGATCTTTCCGTCTTGAATCTAGTTATTGTGAGAAAGGGTGAGAACGATTGCCTGGATTAACAGACACTGAAAAACCAAGGATGAGAGGACCCAAAAGAGCTTAAAAAATCAGGAAGAAGCTCTTCAACCTTTCCAAGGAAGACGATGTCAGGAAGTATGTCAACACTTACCGACGTAATTTCACAACCAAATCTGGTAAGTTTTCAACAGTAAAAAGCCTGTTTGGCTTAGCTGATAGGCTCACTGACAAGCACTTAAGCACTTTTAAGTGTTGAAATTGATTTATAAATAAGTAGTTACATGCTTGGATATAAGTATTGAAACTTATAAGCAGAAACCAATTAGCCACAGCCTTTACAGTTGATTAGTGATTTCCATATAATAAAGGGAAATTTACACATTTGGCCGTTCGGCCAAAAATAATTACATTCGCTAGCCAAATATACAAAAATATACACTATTATGTATCAAAAATGAATACTTTATGTGTATTATACATTAATATACATTTGTTGGTATTTTGGTGGGCGGCTATTTATGTTAATTTATCTATAATCAAACTAGGAGATTGTGCATGCTTCTTGTTGCTTCGTTATGATAATTATGATTTTGTTTTGTTTTTTGGGTGACAGGGAAAAAGGCGAGCAAAGCTCCCAAAATCCAGAGACTGGTTACTCCATTGACTCTGCAAAGGAAGAGAGCTAAAATTGCTGACAAGAAGGAGAGAATTGTCAAGGCTAAGGCTGAAGCTGCTGAATATCCAAAGTTACTTGCGAGTAGGTTCAAGGAACAAAGAGAGAGATGTAGCGAGAGTTTGGCGAAGAAGAGGGCTAGACTATCTGCAACTTCTAAGCCATCTATCGCTGCTTAGGTCTCTCGGAATGTAATCTCTATTTAGTTTGAGTTTACTGTTGTGAGAAATTCCTTCTTTTTTATAATATCTTAATTTTTTTCTTAAAGATTTGAAGTTTTGTTTTTTGTTCTTTGGCAATGTTAAGAGTTATAAGGGAACTTGTTGCTAGCTTAATTCATTACTGTCTTTACCTTTTCTTGTCAGCTCTTGGTTGGCTGTAGTTAACACTGATAATCTAACAATTCCAGAGCACAATTGACTCATAGATGAACTCAAGTTGGAATCGACTATATGAATTTGCACTAACCAAGTTGTTCCATTCAGGCTCGCCTTTTTGGCTTGGGATGTCTTAACCTTACAAAGATGAACGCGGTGAAGTGATTGGCCTATTTTCTCATTTCTAGTATTTCTGAAACTTGACAATGTTTCTGTAAGCTACAAAATATCTTCAAGATATCCCAATGGCCAACCAGTAAGAAGACTAGACTCTGAAGTAAAATCCAAACAAAGCTAACCATAAAACATTGAAACAAACAATCTGATTGATACTATCTCATGGTCTTAAAATTACAAGAGACTTTTACTCTTTTCTCTTTGAAGTCTCAAACAAGACTTCACGCGGCCTACGGCTATTAGCCACTCTGCAATCCCGTCTAATCTCACCAGGCCGGCCTGATTGCAGGTCACCCATCCTTATCATCCCATCAGCAAAGGCCTTAAAGAATTTTTCTTGACTTACACTAAACTCTCTAACATATTCCCTTGTAATAGGGTTAGTATGAAGTGTTTGATCAGAATTCAAGAACCCTCTTCCATTCACCAAGTCTTTGAAATACTGATTGTCAAATATTTCAGGTGTTGCATCCAAATCTCCTGTTACATTCCCATCTCCACCACGTGGACATAGCTTGTCCAACTTCTCTCTGAATCTTGGTTCAATGGTCGGGTCAGGCCGGCCCGAACCAGATTGATTATACAGCCTAAACACAATAGAAAAACACCTTTCTTTGCCAATGGAATGAGAACCAGAAAGGGCTACAAGATCTTGGACAGAAAGATTAAATCTACTGAAAAGATCAATGAGGTATGTTGCATTTGATCTTGGACTTGGCATGATCTGGTTTGAATCTTCTTGGCTTTATCTAGCCTTCCCAACTTCACTTCCCAATTTGGACCTCCAGCTGATGAGTAAAAAATAAAATAAATAAGATGCTCTGTTTTACCAAGAAAACCAAAAGACAAACTAGGAAAAGGAAAATGAAAAAGAGGAAATTTTTCATCATAGTTACTAGTACAAGATTTGGGGTTCCTTTTTACCTTTTCTTTTACTCTACTCCCTCATCAAATTGTAATAATAAAGCACAATGACCAAGAATTTAGTATACTAATCAATAATTTGTGTTCCTCAAATTACAGGTGATTTCTTCTCATTTATCTAAATGAAGCCGTTTGTCCACGGCTAATATTTCGCATATTTGAAATACTTTATATTTTGAGATTATTTCAACTAAACGTTTGTTTATTGAATTGGCCCATTATTTCAACTTCAAGCTATAATTTTAAGTATGAAAAACATGTTTTAGGAGTTTTTCCAAATTTTAACTCAAAAAACTTCTAAACTAGTCTTTTGTCAAAAAACAACTCCACTTCCGAATACCCTTTTTCAACTTAACTTCAAATAAGTTTTTTTTTTTTTTCAAATCCCAACCAAACCATGTCCTAACGCCTACTAAATTTTGATGGGCAAATATTTATATTTCCTTTTCTGGAAATGGATTTATGGAAGTTGAAAAGATGAGATTATAAATTTACCAGAACAACAGCATCTCTTGCAGCCATGATTAAAAGATCAGCACAAGAAACAACACCAGGACAAGCTCTCTCCAAAGCCTCTTTAACTTCATCATCAACTTCATAAGACCTCAGTGAATTTATATTAGATAAAGCTAGCTTTTCTCCAAGCATGTTTGGTGTATCATCCAAACAAAGAAGCATCACATCCCTAAAAAATACCAAAAAGAAATAATTTTTATATACCAGAAAAGAATGACAAAAAAAGGGTACTAATTAAATTAGATTCTTGAAATTCTTACATTAACAAAACAATCATGAAACTGCAATCTCATGACTGAAGCTACACTTCTTGGTTTTTTTTCGTTGCTTTTTTCATCACATCATTGAATATAAATTCAGCTTGTGGACTAGTTTCTGAGTAATAATTTGGCCTAAGTGTAGCAGCCATGGATGCAAGATCCAAACTTTGAAGGAACAAGAAGAAAAAAAGAAGGGTATAAGCCATTCTTGATTTTTTTTATTTTTTTTAATGTTTTGTTGGTTCTTGAAATTTTTGTGCATGAGGAGAAATAGTGGGGATTTTGGGATTTGGGAAGAAGGTGAGAAGGGAGATGAATGAAAATTCCTGATTTGCATGTGTTGTCAGCATTATATAGGAGTTTTTGGTTAAGACAAAGTGGCCAATTGTGAAGAGTTTGTTTTGGGTTGGGTGGCAAATGGGGGTGTGTGGGGTGTAGGGTCAAGAACCTCTGCATAATTTTGATAATCACTTTTGTCATTTATTTTCTGATACTAATGACGCCTAAAAATTTAATTTATGATTTTTTACATTTGTAACATTAATTTGACGATTAAAAGATTATTCAATTTAGTATATGGTTTATATAAGAAATAATTTTTTTTTTTATATTTTGAGATTAATTTCTCAATTGTTGTTAAAATTTATCTTATTTTTATTATCCATGTCCACCTTTTTTTATATATTAGATAAGTTTTAAAAGGCATATTCAAATTCTTATTGTCAAGTTTATAATCACAACATTCAAAGGATATTTTATTATATTATACACTTTTTTAATTTCATGAAACTGCAATCTTTATTTCATAAACTGAAAAACGACACTAAAATGATCAATAAGGAGTATATGCCAAATGAAGGAAATGAAAGTATAATTGATTTTTAAACACACATTGCTCTTTTTTCATCACATCTTTGACTATATATTCAGCTTGTGGACAAGTTTCTGAGTAATAATTTGGCCTAAGTGTAGCAGCCATGGATGCAAGATCCAAACTTTGAAGGAACAAGAAGAAAAAAAGAAGGGTATAAGCCACTCTTGATTTTTTTTTTTCTTTTTCTTTTTTTTTTTAATGTTTTGTTGGTTCTTTACATTTTTGTGCATGAGGAGAAATAGTGGGGATTTTGGGATTTGGGAAGAAGGTGAGAAGGGAGATGAATGAAAAATCCTGATTTGCATGTGTTGTCAGCATTATATAGGAGTTTTTGGTTAAGACAAAGTGGCCAATTGTGGAGAGTTTGTTTTGGGTTGGGTGGCAAATGGAGTGTGTGGCGTGGGGGAGGGGGTAGGGTAAGGTCAAGAACCTCTGCATAATTTTGGTAATCACTTTTGTCATTTATTTTCTGATTAGTGTCATTTGCTCGTGTTAAGCCCGGACCCAAATCGACGTTAAAAATTTAATTTATAGATATTTTTTAAATTTTTTCTGCTCTTGCTTTTTTATTTTTGTAACATTAATTTGACACTTTAAAAAGACTTCTAAAATTTTAAAGTAAAAAAACGTATATGAAAGTTAGACAACATTTTTCTTAGTTGTATTAGATTCTTTTAAAAAAAAAATAAAGCAATAGAAAGCCCTTCTAATTTATATTTTACTTAAATATTTTGAGATTAAAGTCTCCGATGATCCAAATTGAGCTTTTCATATGTTATATTAATTTCATTTGATTCTTCAAATTGAACCCATATTGGCTAACTTATTTTTTACCATAAGATATTACAGTATTAGATAAGTTTTATGTTAAAAGTATGCGCATATAAATGTTGATTAATTATTATTGTACTTCGAAGTTCATTTTTCGATTGAAACTAAAGGACTATAATTTACATTTTAAAAGTATTTAACATTAATATAAGTTTATATGTATTTATTACTTTAATTCTACCTTAAATGAAATCTTTGCTAATTACTTATTTTGCCAAACATGTACGACACAAAATTATAGGAGAAAATAAAACAACTTTACGTCTAACTTTTTTTTAATAAAAACTAAAAATAGCAAATGATAATCAATAAACAATATCAACAAATACTAAATAGTATTATAAGAATAATATGTTAATTTAATAATTAAGCCTACATTAAGATAGAATTTGAATGACACGATAATTCTTTACGTGTCTATAATAAATTCTTAAGGAAGAATATTTTTTAAAACAAGTTTAATAATATTTCCCCAAAAGACTCAAATACATATGAGTATGCTTTGTGGGGTCCACTATAATCTTTTCCATGACATCATTATTTTTAATGGCATAAAAAAAGTCCCTAAAATTCTCAAAATTTACCAAAATGTTTGAGGATTCACAAAGTCATAAAAACTTTAATTATAGGTAAAAATATAAAATAAATTCATTTGAGGACTACAAAAAGTTGGTAATATCAAAATCCATATGGAGTGGTCTCAAAAAAAAATGAATGAGAGCAAAAAATGAAAAATGAAAATATGCAAGAAAAAGTCAATAAGAGAAGGCACATTTAAGCATCTTATTAGTGTTGTGAGGATGTGAGGACTACAAAAACTCACTATCCTCACTTATATATAGTAGTAATATGGTATCAATACCTCCATCTCATTATTTAATTTATCCAGTCCGACATCAATTATAAGATGTGAAATTAGTATCTTTATATGTTGTTGGAAAATCCTCCCCATAAATTAAGATTCAAGAATCATTTATTAACAAATAGTAAATAGTATGAAATTATTTTCTAGAAGCATTTTTATTGTAAGGTATTATTAATCGCCAATTCCAAAAAATAAAAATAGAAAAGGGAATAAAATCAGAGATGCGATGGAGCATATGTGAGGACCATTAACAATGATGCAACTTATTTATATTATTGTTCCGAAATATTGTGAATCTTGGAGATCCACAATAAAATTGAATATTTAATCATTGATCATCAAATCTTAGGTCATTAGGTGCTTCCGTCATGTTTTAAAATCGAGATAGAAAATAAACACATTAATTAAGTCTATTTTTAAATATTGATATGATTCAAACATTGAATACGAATGCTTATTGTTTTACGCATTATTAATTTAATAGCTTAGACACATCTTTTCTGAATTTAATTCACTATAAAAAGTAAAATTTATTTTCACTAAATTATTCGTAATTAAATATTATTTATTTAATATAATTTTTTATTATGTAAAAATTTAATACTTCTTGATTATTTAAAATATTATTTATTTTAAATTAAATAAAAAACTTACAATACCATATACTAATATATCGAAAGTAATCCGATAAGGGCCTAAAACAGATCCTTAAATAGTTGGACTACACACCTATTGTAAAAGCCCATGAGGGAGTGGGCTTCATAAAATGAATAAAGTAAAAAATGATATTTAGGACAAACACCAATTACAGCAGCTAGCCACGTGGAAGGTTTAAAGAGTTGAAATTCTACTCAACATGTGTCACTCTTTCATTGTGGGCTGGAAGGGCTATAAATGACAAAAATAGCGCTGTGAGGACTACAACAAAACTCCCATTCTCTCTTATATATAGTTACTAAAAGTTATTTTTCACGTAAACTCGGGCCCAAATTCAATAAAGCATTTTTTTTGTGAAATTTGCCGAGACCAGAAGTTCGGGAAACGTCAGTTACCGTTCAAGGTTAAGGCAGTAGTTTTACCTTCTGCATAAGGTTTCAGGCAAAAGTGCCCAACCCGTTTTGAACATGTTTGAAGATATCATCAAACTCTACCTTAAGGGGAGAGTTTCAAAACTCGCTCAAAGATCGTAAGACACACTGCACGGCAGTTTTGTATGCGTGTAAATCTTTGCCTTGCGAATCCAAACTCTACCTTGTAATTTTTTTTAAAATTTTTTTGACTTAGCGGGGGTTCAAACCCGAAACTAATTGGAGTTCTAGCGAAGGGCAAAAATTAAAGAACACCAATTTAATGGGGAAAAATTAAAGACCTCCCCAAAATAAGGGCATTCCTGCGAATTGCCCATACAAAAGTGGTAAATTTAATTTAAAAAATAACTTATTGTGGTAAATTTAATTTAAAGAACAACTTATATCACATTTTTTTTATTGCACAATAAATTTAATCTAGTGACACGTTAATCATGCCTCATTGGTAAATTTTCATTATTATTAAAATTTCTTACTCACATAACTAAATAATTTTTAAAGAACAAATTATTTATGAGAAAGGAAGTTTGGAAGGAGAATTAGCAAATACAAAAGACACAGATTCGACATTCACTAAAGTAGCAAACTTTGGAGGTTTAAAACAAATGAAGGGTGTGTCCGTACAGAGTTTTCAATTTTCTTTTGTTTAGTTGATCAAAATTTTTAAAAAATATTTTTCATCCGAAAAATGGCCTTAAAAATGGTGAAATTTTTAGTTGACCAAATAATGAAGTAGAAAAAGAAAGTTCCACAAATAGCCTGACATTCCACATATATTATTTCCTCCCCGACGTCCAATACAACTTATCTTCACTCCAATTTTTGGAGTAGCCCGATCCACACCATATACCAAACTTTTTAAAACCCCCCCACCCCTACCTCCACTTCCACATCCACATCCCAGAGTACTTGTCTAGATTATATACAAATGATGGATAATATTTTTTGCTTACATACTGAATACAAAAAAATAAGTAAGGAATACACTTATTTTCTTGAAAAATATTTTTAAAATAATATATTTTTTCAATTCCGAACACAACCAAAGAGAAGTATATGGGAGTACTCATTAGTAAGAGCTAATAAATGTTCTTATTGGAAATGAAACTGTGACTTCGAAGTTGCATACCAAAATGTATAATGATAGAATATAAAAGGTACTCCCTTGGTTCCTTTTAACTTGTCTCTTGTTGACTTGACACTTCCCTTAAGAAATAAATTCTGACAAAAATAATATATGTCCACTTATCAAATAAAAAAAATAAACTTGATTTTTTAACTTAACTATTATTATTGTTATGTGATCAATTAATATCTTAATTAAGCATTTAACTTAGTCAAATTACCTATTTTTAAAGAAATTTTTAGTATTATTTATGGTGTGCAAATAACTAAGATAATCTTTTTTTTTTGATATATATATATTCAGTATTTATTAGGAGTAAAACATTCTAAATTAACCCTTACTAACAATGCTTTGAAAATTTAAGTTTGACTACTAATACTCTATGTAGTTACTTAATGATAAAGGATATTATAAGAAGAAATTAATAAATCTTTCGTGATTTGCTAAAATAGACAAGTAAAAGGAAAAATTTAATTTAGTATAAGGAACAAGAAAAAAGAAGGGAAAGAGTAATCTAATAGTGACAAAAAGATCCAAAAAAAATTACTACTTTCAAACCCCAATTTATAAATAGCTTCAAATTTTAGTAAATTTTTTTGTTCAAACAATTTAATTTTGACCGTGAATTTGGGCATAGAATCTTCAAGTCTTTTAAAATAAAATTTAAATATTTGGAAACTACGTAAAATGTATTATAAGTCTCAAGAATTGATAATCCAAAATATTTAAAAGATATAAAAAAAAAATTACGATAAAGCACATCTTATGTATCTCAATCTCAAAATTCAAAACCTTAATCGATTGTCACATAAATTAAGAATTTTTTTGAATATACCGAGAATTATCAATTTAGTCCCAATTAGAAAGGCCCAGAAGAGAGAATGTCCATAAGAAAATGACTGAGGGCAATACGGAGGGGAAAAAAGCACAGACACGTGTAGCAGTCTCATAGGACTAAATAATCTGTGAGGACATCTTTCGTGATTTGGTTTCTAAAAATAAAAATTTATATTTAATTTTTAAGAACAAGAAAAAAGAAGTTTACAAAAAAGTAATCTAATAGTGACAAAAAGATCCACAAAAAATTACTACTCCCTCAGCCTCAATTTATGTACATTGTGGTAACAAATTTTGAGAGTCAAACAATTTAATTTTGACCGTGAATTCGGGCATAGAAACTTCAAGTCTTTTAATTTTTTTTTTTTTTTTACAATCTGATTAAATTTCATGAACAAACAGATATTTGAAGATAAATTTTCAAAATCTGATCTAAAATCTTTGGCCAAAATCAAACGCAAGCTTAACCATCTCACCATGTTGGTGGTAGATCATATGATCTGTACACTCGCCTAATTTTTGTTCTTTATTGTAAGAAAAAGAAAAATCATATAAACAGCAAATTCTTCAGAGTTCTCCTACACCCTTGTTGTATGAGTAGGATAGTGATGGTATGATGTATTTTTTTAGTTATTCATTCGGATATCATAAAATATTGATTTGAATAATTTAAAATATTAATTTCCCCTCATATTCTTACTAATATTCTTTTTCACATCGATGAATAATTTTCATTGTCATGACAATGAAAAAAAAGTCTCAAATAATTTAAAAGAAAAAATATAGAATCAAAATATTAATTTTCCCTCATATTCTTACTAATTTTTTTTTTACATCGATGAACAACTTTCATTATCATGATAATAAAAAAAAAGTCCGATTCTTTCCATCTCAAAGACTTAATTCTATCATATGTTTTTAATTTTTAAACTCTATTTTCTAATTATAACTAAAGTGACGGTATATAAATATATTTTGTATATGTTACTATATATTAATAATAATTAGAATGTTTTTAATAGCTATTTTTTGAAAATACAAAGCGCACCCCATCATGGTACGGGCAGAATATGCGTCCAATCCAAAGTCACATCATAGCACACCCAAAATGTCAAAATACGCAGCTATGTGGGAAAAACTTTACTATTTGCCATGTCAGACTTGAGTGAGAAAACTTTAGTATTTGCGATGTCGGACTTGAGTGAGAAAACTTTAGTATTTGTCATGTCAGACTCGAGTGAGAAAATTTACTATTATGCCCTGTCATACTTGAGTCAACGCCTCAGTTGATTGACAAGTGTACAATATGGGTCTCAATTCTCCTTTTTCAATTCTCTTTTTTTGTTAGGGATCTGTACATAAAAATCTTTATTGTAAGAAAAATAATCAGATCAAGTACTATCATCAAACTTATTTGGATTAAAAAGAGTTTTTTAGTGATAAAGGAGAAGGAATATAAAAATATTGTTTGAAATTTTGAAAATAATAACTAAAATCGATTCTTTAACCCGCTCCATCTTTTAATTTATCAATTTTTAATAGCATAAGACTTTAAGTTTGGATAATTTTAAAAGATCTAAAATCATTGAGAAATAGAGGGTCAATACGTGATCTACCATGTTGGTTATTATTTGCGACATAATTTTTAAATGCAAGAAAAAGAAAAATCATATAAACAGCTTAATTTTGAATATTTCAGGGATATTAACCTCCATTTTTGTTGTCTGAGTAGGATAGATGATATATGATATATATTTGAAAAACTTTATCATAAAATTTGTATTTTTAATTTAAAAATTTTTAGGGATATTTTATATAATTTTACCAAATTTTTATTATGGAAAAATTTTGATCCTAGTTCAAAAAAGAAAAACCTTACATACCATCTAGAATTCATAACAACCGCTCATATTTTTTAGGTTTACTTTAGAAGACCATCTGCATTCAAGATAATACAAAATCACTTTGAAAGAATAAGTAATGTTCATGATTAAAATTTTTTGAATATAGTAAAGTCATTTAAAATGGAGAAGGCTAATGATAAGAATAAAATATAATGTTAAAAATCTTAAATAAATTGATGGGAGAATTGTTAAAATATCTACCAATTTAAGTCTTTGTACAAAAATATGAGAAGTGAATTCAGTGATTTAAATTTATAAGTTTAATTTTAAGATTATTAACATTGAACACATTGTATTTTTAAATAAATTCATATAACGATTTATTAAATTTAATAGTCTTTTTTACATATAAATTTTATTCCATATAAATTATGCGTTCAATATATTATGTTATCAAATGTAGAAGATAAATTAATATATGCAATGAAATAAATAAATGGAAGGACCAAGTCATTAAAAAAAGAAATTTGACCAAAGGCAGAAAAGTGAGAAAATCATGGCTTGAGTCTAATATATATTAAAGAAAAAAGATAAAATGGAGAGGTGTATCAAAACATTCTAAATTCTTATATGATACCAATAAAAATCATAACAAATACACTAACATACTCCCAAAATTTTTTTACAAAACTCTTTATTAAAAATTAAAATAAGTCCTTTTTTTAATTATATAATGGAAAAGATAAAATATTATTCAAACACATGATTAATAGTATATACTCGCAACAAAGGTTACTTAAGAATTTTTTTTTTTGGGAATATTTTTGGATAATATTTTTGTTCACTTAAATTTTTATTAAGTCAATTAAGTTACGTACTCTGGGGAGGACACTAAATTACGTCTGATGGGTGGAAAAGGACGACAGAGTTTTACTGTGGTTGGACGGGTAAAGCATGAAGTAGGTAAGTTTGGTGGGACCCACGCACTATTTTTTTTTTTTATAAAAATGTCACCCTTAGAACCCTGCACAAAACTGTTTTATACTATTTTTTTATGGAAAAGTCCGCCTTCGAACGCTACACTAAACTAGAGAGCACGTCATTATTTTCTTTGCACGTCAGCACCTCATTATTTCCTTTGGTCACGTCAGCACCTCATTATTTCCTTTGCACCTTTTTTTATCTTCTTCCACATTTCCCTCCTTCAACTCTTCCTGAGTTATAAATATCACCTCATTATTTCCTTTTTACGTCATTAGAGAGTCTATAAATATCTTTGTCTATAAAAAAGCAAGTAACTAATTTTCCTAGCTTCATCTAAACCTTGCAAAAAAAAAAAAAAAAAAGTAGCTGACAGTTCTCTACATTTCGTTTAGTTTCATGGATAATAATGTTAGTATCATCTCGATCGAGAAATTGAGTGGTGAGGCGGCTCTTGTTATAGCCGGGGTGATGATCTTGTATGTATTGTATAAAGTATTTTTCAACCGCAACTCCTAGCCTAGTATCACCGAATGCCGAGGTTGGCCACAACTGTGACGGGATTGAATTCGAATGACGCTACTGGAGTTTGAGAGGTTTGAATTCATTCATAATACTATTTTTTGTTACATACATGTGCATTTCAAATATCAGCACAATGTAACACCCCTTTCTATCTCCTTATTGTTTAAATGATTACTTGTAGGTCAATTAACATAGTCAGACCACCTGGGCACAGTGGCAAGGATTTTATGGCAGTGGGGACATACTATGTTCAGTTTTCAACAGTATTATGTATGAGTGTGCTTAGTCCTTTCCTTTAATCTTGCATTTCCAATATTTTGCGCGAACTTAATTCTATGTATTGTAACCTTTGAAGTATTTACAATATTAAAATTCCCTGTTTTTCTTCTGAGACGTAACGAGCTGGCTTACGGTCATCATCCACTATCGACGTAAACAGGTTTTAACGGAGAACTCAAGAATTTGTCCCGGTTTGTTATGTCAACCTGACCCTACGATAATGTTTCCAAAAAGATGTGTAGGCGGTCAAAGGCGGATCAAGATTTTTAAATATAAATATAAAATTTGAGTCAAAGTTATTGAATTCTATAGATTCCGTAACTCGAATGGTGGCTCCGATCTGCCCTAGTTAGTGACATTTAAGCACACTTTGTTTTGAGAACTTGTCTAATAATCAAGCAAAATCAGTTCTTTGAGCCACTTGGTAGGCGTTTTGAAATTAATCTGGTGATATTTGAAAAAAGAAATACTAATATTTGAAATTAGGTTATAAAAAAGGTATGTGAAAATTAATGTTGTATTTGGACATGAAGATTTGGTTGGAAAAAAAAAAAAACAATAAGTGAAATTTAAGTTGTATTTGAACATGAATTTTACTTCAAAAAATATTGAATTTTGTGAGGAATTTTGTTTCTTGAAAAAGTGGTTTAAACCAACTTTTTAAATATTAAACACTCAGCTTAGAAAATGACAAATTAAGGCTTAATTTACTTTACTTTTATAATATAATCCTTTTATAAAAGTAATTAAGGCTTAATTCAGCTTAAAACGACTAATTAAGGCTTAAAATTAATATATTTCTTTTCTATATTATATATATATATTATTTATTTATTACTTTACTTTTTTTACTATACTATATATATATATATATATTATATTTTATTATAAAAAAGCCTTTGTTTCGACCAAGGGTAATTATGTAATTTCGCCCTGCTCCATTTTCTCTCTCTTTGTTCTACGTTCCAATCTGAAATTTTCGAGGCACAACCGCCATTACTAACACAATGCATCAAGAAAGAGCAGTGCGGCGACAATCAACCGCCATTACTAACACACTGTTAGAGTTCTCCATTTGCTTTTTATAATTATGCACAAGACTTTGAGGTCAAATTTGTTATTTGTAGTTTATAGAGACAAATTTTTAAGCTATAAAGTTGTTGCAGCTGTTATATCCTTATTCTATATAGAAGCTTATGTAAATTCTAATGCACCATCACTATGATGATTTCTCTTATGGCCCTCTTTCCTTATGTTCCTTTACTGTTATCTCTCTATCTCTTTCTCTGTGACAACGGCTTATCTATATTCTTGGAATTGTAATACGAAGGAATCTATACTAAACTTCTTATATGATTATTGTGGTGAATGTTGTTTGTTGGATAGCAGGTCTATTTAGTATTTATTGGATAGGAGTTCTATTTAGTGTTATCTCATTTGAAATGACCGCTCTATGTAAGTTCATGCATGTGAATCATGTGGGGGTTTATGCTTGCTTTCGAGAAGACAGATGGAATATACCAAGCATTGAAATGCACTAAAACATCAGTGTAACGTCTGGAAGGCAGGCTCATGAATTGGCAGTGAGCAACGAGTCCTTGCTTTCTTTAGCTATGGTGAACAAAGACTCAATGTATGAGGTCTTACCCTTTGTTTTGTTGTACATTAAATTTACATTACAGGTTACTGAATTAGCTAAAGCTGCGCAATGAGAACTTTCATGTCTTTCTTTTAATGTCTAATGGTGTAATGCTACCTAGAAGCCCAATCGCATTCAGTTATTGAACATCCTATGATGACATTTAGCTGATTTCCTAAGATAAACAAAACATGACAAACTTTGAAACTGATACCTTTGTGTTAAATCCAATAGGTGTATATCATCAACTTCTACTTCAACTGGACAGCCTAATGAACAAACTAATCGTGTTATTTATGGTTGTGTTGATCTTCTTATTTTTCTGCTTCTCTGATGTTCCAAGAGATGCAATAGACTATCTTACCAAGGCAAAACAATGTTTCACACCCAAGATCAGGAATAAAGGATTTGTAAGTAGAGGAATAGTAGCACCAAGTCACCAACAGATAATTAAAGTAGAAATTTTATACCACAACACTTGTAATAATAGTGAGTCTCCATGGGAGGCAGACTCACTCTAATCAGTAGTGTCCTGGATAGCATTCCCACTTACTACATGTCACTATACCCAATGCCAACAAAAGTGCTGGAACTGTTGGATAGAATAAGAAGGAATTTCCTCTGGGAAGGTAATAGCAGTGAGCACAAGTTCCATCTAGTAAAGTGGGAAAAAATTATTATGCCAAAGCATCAAGGCGATTTGGGAATCAAAGATCTGGCAGCCCATAACAAGTGTCTTTTGATGAAGTGGCTCTGGAGATACACACAAGAGGACCAACCTCTATGGAAGAGGGTGGTTAAAGCTAAGCATGCTTCTCAAGGCAGCTGGTGCACCAAACTAACCAGTGCACCACATGGGGTAGGAGTTTGGAAGCATATATGCAGGCTATGGGGAGAGTTCTCAGAAAATCATCACTTTTTGGCAGGCAATGGTCAGCGAATCAGGTTCTGGAAGGACAAATGGCTGGGAAACTCAACCTTAAGACATGACTATCCTGCTATTTTTCAGATTGCTTGTCATCCTGACTCTACCATCACTCAAAACAAGATTGGGCACATCTGGAACATCACACTGAGGGGAATCTTCAAGACTGGGAGGTTGAAGATCTAGTCAGGCTTCAAGCCACATTGAACGACATCCTACTAAATGAGCATATCACAGACAAGTTCAAATGGGGAGGTGCAAGTGATGGCAGATACACTGTGAGGAAAGGATATAAAATGATTATGGAACAAAATGGAATTACTGATTTCTGGCCTTGGAAACTAATCTGGAAAACCAAACTGCCCCCCAGGGTCATCTGTTTTAGCTGGACTGCTCTTTATGAGGCATGCTTGACCCTGGACAACCTTATGAAAAGGGAAATTCATATGGCTAATAGATGTTACATGTGTCACGGGAAGGCAGAAACCAACAACCATCTGTTTCTGCATTGTAGATTTACATTATATTTTTAGAACATGTTCTGTTCACTTTTTGGAATCAGTTGGGTTATGCCTCGCACCATCAAGAATGCTATCGAGTGCTGGAGCAGCTGGAGGGTTGATAACACCATCAAGAACATTTGGAGAATGATACCTGCTGCAATTTTTTGGAGCATATGGAAGGAGAGGAATAGAAGATGCTTTGATGGATTATCAACCCAAACCCCAACACCAACCTTGAAAGCAAACTGTCTTTTGTATTTATTTATGGTCCAATTATTTTTTTGAGGCAAATGTCTCCCCTGTAGATTCACCTGAAAACACCGAAAACTTTTTGGACTTTGTTAGCTCACGTATTTAAGATAGTTTGTTTTGACTGTAGAAAGCTAACAAGGTGATTTTTGCTTTTTGATGCTACTAGGCAGCTCTAACTTTACCTGTAATTTGCATCTTCTTGATGCCTGATGCTAATGATAACAATTATTTCATCAAAAAAAAAAAAAATAGATATGATCTGTTGAATAGCAGTATCATTAAACATCCTTAATTATCTTGACATCACTTAATAGAACTTGCTTATAAGTGTTTTTCTTAATTAAGCTGAAAGAGATGCTAGCAAGAATGTTTCTCATCTATAAGAGATAAAATTGTACACCTGTTAATTTGTTTAGATTTTGCTATGCAATAGACTGATAAGTATGTTCCTTGTTCACGCCAATATTGTAATGCAGGATGTTGAATGGAAATATGTTCTACTTAGAGCATTTATGGGAAAGTTCTTCTAATTTTCATTGTTGCTTTCAGATGGTACTTTCTCCTCCAATTGATATGGAAGTAACTTATAGCCAAGTTCTGTAATAATCTCCGCTAAAGGTACAAAAAATAATTTAGTATTTCGAATAGGCGAAAAACATTTCTCCAACACAACACTCGAGTGAATCCTCAGTGTTAGGTTTTCATGATAAAAAGAGCTTCAGCTTAGATGGCTAATAAAGCAATATTCTGGAATATAATAAGGTGGGAAAATGAAAGTTTAGTGTTTTCAGTTGTTCTAGATTAAATTTGATGGCACTAAGAAATTCCTATAAATGATTTAATCCTCTTAATGGAGGATTTCATTTTTGATTTCCTCCCTTGCAGGTCGATGGTTGGGTTGTGAAAAGTTTTGCTTACTGTCAAACCCAAATCAAGTGACGGAGAAGCTTTTGCGGCATCTACACAAAGGTAAAACTGTTTAACATGACTGAGTACAAAGAAAGGTAATTTAGCACTAGCGTTTAAGTTTGGATAGAACAGAAGACATGGATATGATGTACATTACTATGCTTTGTTGAGTGCTAGCTTCTCAACTTTAAGCAAGTGAATTGTTGGTATTCTTCTTATGAAGTACACCAGTCTTTTTCCACTTTTATTATAGTTGGTAAAAATGACCAGTCAGACAATTTCAAGCTATTTCCTTTTCATGTTTCGTTTCTTTGAGCTTCATTCTGGGTATTTGAGTATCATGTAGTGGGGGAGCCCTGATATATTTGAGTGTGATGTTATGCATCTAAACCGTGATATATAAACTAAGATAAAGATCGAAAGAATGGTATATCTAGCAAAGAGAGAGAAACCAGATATTGTCATTGGTTTGCATTTAGTCATTAGTTTGCATTTAGTCTTTTGGGATATGAGCAATGTCAATTGATTATTACTTCATATGAGCAATGTCAATTGATTATTACTTCATAATTGTACAGGTGTGCTCAGAAGAAGAGTTAGCACAGCATGAAGAACGCATCACCTTTTGCCACTATGTAAATAGTACCTCCGATACTTTAGAATCCAATAGTGTAGTGTGAAGCTTCCATGGACATAAGGAATGTGTCATTTGCCGTCTACACAACATCTGTGAGTAGATATTTTGTTCCAAAATATTGTATTTGAATAATATCTAGCAATTAGCATCCTATGCTCTGTCTAATTTGAGAACTGATTTACATTATGGCAATTCTAATTATTTGCAGTATCATATCAGAATTAATTTGATAGTAAAACTCACAAAATGTGATTGTTACTTTGTTGTGTGTATATTCACTTTGTTTTTACTATTTCACTCCATTTTACCGTATTTTTTGTTTACAGTAGCTTTTCTTGGTGTATTTTTTAAAGTAAATGTCTGAATATAGTCTGCTGTGATTACAGTGTGAATTTGACCTATAATTTCCTTTAAAAATGCTACTGTTACTAAATCTGTTATACGTTTGCTGTGTGTATCACTTTCTTCTTACAGTTTCACTCTGCTTCGCTTATTTTTTTGCTTACAGTAGCTTTTCTCAGTGTAGTTTTGAAAGTAATTGTGCTGAATATAGTCTGCTGTCACTGCGGTGTGAAGTTGACCTAAAATTTCCTTAAAAAAATGCGATTGTTACTGAATTTAATAGCTGTGTTGCTTTGTGTATTCACCTTGTTTCTACAGTTTTACTCTGTTTTTCGTATTTTTTGTTTTGTTTGAAGTAGCTATGCTTGGTGTAGTTTTGAAATTATTGATCTTTTTGATTTATAGCTGCTGAATCTAGTCCGATGTGATTGTGGTGTGAAATTGACCTAAAATTTCTTAAAATGTGATACTGAATGAATTTATTAACAGTGTTGCTGTGTGAATATCACGACCGAATTCTGAAAGGCCGTGACTGGCACGTAACGAGCACTTACCCTGCCTGGCAAACCAGATAACTTAACAAGACCTAGGCAAATTACATAAATAACTGCCATCTTATATAAACATAATCAAAGTAGCGGAAGTCAAAGCGAAGAACTATGCAAACCCAACATGCCACATGCACAGTGTCATGGAGCATCTAAGACTATCCATCTGTAACGTAGTACTTCCAGCTGTCTGAATTATGTTTGATCTTAGGCCGTCGGAAATTTGATGAATTCTAGTAGTATGTACTTTGGCAACAATGCACTGGTCGAACTTATAAAATATTCAAACGTGTATATGCTTGTTTATATTCTGAAAGTGACAAGGAAAAAAGATTATATGCCAAGTGGATGAGAATGACATAGCCTAGCATCTTTGGGTGGGTTTCTACTCAATACTGCTGATTTAGTTTCTCATTCTACTGGTCTTGTCATAGTAATCTTTTATCGACCTCAAATTTCAGATACGACTGGAGAAAGAGCAAGAAGAAAAGAAACAAAAGGGAAAGGAGAAAGCAGAGGCTTGTCCCTACACAATCATCAAGGTTTGTTTCAACTTCTAGTCTCTATCCTTTACTTCTTGCATTTTTATATTTAGGAAAATTTATAACTGAAATTAGTCATGTCGTTTTCAGGTAACTCGTGATGAAGACCTCGGTGAACAAATTGGGAAGGAGATTTATTTTGATCTTGTGGACCATGATAAAGTGCGTACTTTTTGTATTCAGAAACAGATGCCATTTACTCAATTCAAGGTACATTTATCATTCTGTTGCATTTCTTTTTCACTCAGATTCAAAAGTTATAGCCATCTTGCTCTTACCAAACATGACAAGCAATTGTATTTACTGCATGAGAATGAATTTAGTTTGCAATTTAGTTTGCCTTGTCTAGTAAAAAGGCGTCATGTGAAATTTACTGCTTCTACAACTTGAAATATGGAATGTAAACTTTCTGTACCTGTGTTTTATACTGAGTTAAAAGATAAAATTTCGAATTCTGAGTGCTGACACAGGTTTTAAAAAAAAAAAAAAAAAAAAAAAAGGAGAGTACAATCATAAAAATGAGAACAAAGATTTCTTATGGTGAGGGGTCACAAAATTATTTGGGATCTCTCTGCAGATAAGATAAACATATCCATTGGTCACTGTAAGTCTTAAGTATGTCACGTGTCTGATGGTTCATCTGCCTCCAGGAGGAAGTTGCTAAGGCATTTGGTATACCGGTGCAATTTCAACGTTACTGGCTATGGGCAAAACGCCAGAACCACACTTATCGGCCTGATCGTGCATTGACAGCTCAAGAGGAAATTCAATCTGTAAGTTCTGTCTGACAAGCCTATCTTTCTGCAGTTTGCTTTTCGTCTGAGTTATAACTGCAGTTTTACTGGTGATATTCTTTGTATATTTCTTGTTTGGTGTTCCGCATGCAATTATTCTCTTTGGCTCTTTGATCACATGAATCGAAAGAATGATCTTAGCATGATATTCTTGTAGTGATGTGAAGCCATCCTCCATTACCACTCATTCGTTGTATGATGTAAGCCTTCAAAGGAATTTATTCTATTTCTTCTTCAGCTATATGGGACAGTTTGATTCATTAATTTCTTGTACTTGATGTGCTTAATCTGTCCTATCAAAAATAGAGGCTATAGGTGAGGATAGTCAATTTGTATGTTTGCAAGAATAAAGAAAGTAATACAGTTGCTGAAGTATGTGACCATGTCATCTAAAAGCTTAAGCCGTTAGAGAGATACTTTTATTTAATTAATTATATCTTCACCACGCCCTTCACGTGCGGGCTTGATTCCGCACATGGAAGTTTTTTGAAAAAGGTTGGCAGTGAGATTTAAACCCAGGATCTCTGGCTGCTTTGATACCATGTGGAAGTATGTGACCATCTCATCTAAAAGCTTAAGCCGTTGGAGAGAGCATACTTTTATTTAATTAATTATATCTTCAACATTAGTTATGTGGACTCAACCCGGTACTTGTGCTGGTGGAAGATAACAGATACCCGGTGGAATAGTTGAGGTTTGCGCAAATTGGCCAGGACGCCACCATTACCAAAAAAGCTATGCGGATTCTAATCCAGTAAGGAATATAATAGTTATTGCAATCATAACTAACTTTTGATTATGAGCTTGACATCCACCAATTTCACCTTGCTTAAAAAAATAGATGTCTTCAGTTGCTAGTGAATAGAGTCAATTTTCTGATCATGTTTGTTCATCCATTGCTGGTCCAACAAGTCCATTGACCCCCACCCAAACTCCTTCCGCTCCGCTCCCGACATTTTTTTCATTGGAGGTATTGGGACCCCTCAGGCCCGATTCTCTTGAAGCATGACAATTGTGGCTGGTATTGTGATCATTTTTGCCTTGCAATCTTTCTTCTGTAGTGCATGGCTTCTACAATCTGTTAAAGGATGAGAGTGCTTGGTTAACTCAGAGTTAATGATCTTGCCTGATGTGCTTTCAGGTTGGTGAACTGAGAGAGGTTTCAAATAAATGGAACAGTGCTGAGCTAAAACTTTTTCTGGAAGTAGAATTATGCCTGGTAATACATCACTTGCTTACTTGTCTTCCTTCTCGGTGATTAACTTTTTGCGTGTTTTCTCTGTGGGGCTTTATTCTACATGTTTTACTTCTGCGTTTTATATTTTATTTTGTGTATTCTTGCAGGATTTGCGACCTTTGGCTCCACCAGGGAAGCCGAAGGAAGAAATACTTCTATTTTTCAAACTTTATGACCCTCTGAAAGAGAACATAAGGTATTACAATTTGCTTCTCAATAGCTGGAAATACTTTCACTAAAGTAGAGATAGTAACACAGAAGGCCACCCAACTATGGGTAATGATCTCCCAAAGTCATGTTTTTTTTTTTTTTTTTTTTTTTTTTTTTTTTTTAACAAGGTCACCCAACTTTCCCTATATCACTTCAAAAGTCACCCTATTATTATTTGGCCAACAAAACATGACATGGCATTTAAGAAGACTACCTTAATTTTTTTTATTTTTTTTATTTTTTTGCGATTTCGTTTGGACTTGATAAGGACATCTTATTGAAAGGGTTAATCCAAAATTTTAATGAATTTGAACCTTGAAGTGTTGTTAAAGTCCAATTGCTTGGGACTGCGTATATGAGAAGCCATGCTGTGGATGAGGTTTTGTTGGTCTCTCTTTAATTTCCTTTTTGTCTGCAGGTATGTTGGACGGCTTTTTGTAAAAGGAAGTGGCAAGCCGCTGGAGATATTAGCAAAGCTAAATGAGTTGGCTGGCTATTCTTGTGATGAAGAAATTGAACTTTTCGAGGTTAATTGTTCTTCTTTTGCTGCCAGTTTTTTAACTCAAAACATATGATGTGTGATTTTTCAGTTTTTGTTATTTGCAGGAAATAACATTTGAACCAAATGTGATGTGTGAACACATTAACAAGAATCTGACTTTTCGTGGCTGTCAGGTACATGGAATCAATTGCCAGTAGCGGGTAGCCACTTTGTGGTTTTTATGCACTTGCTTGTGTAGTCAATTTCTTTCAATAGATGTTCATTTTGTTTCTTCTGCTGTATCTTTTAGCAATGAAATTGTTTATGCACTACTCTGGCTTTGCAGCTAGAAGATGGAGATATTATTTGCTTTCAGAAATCTCTTCGAAAGCAAGGCAATGAACTATATCGCTTTCCAGAGGTTCCTTCATTTTTGGAGTACGTGCACAATCGCCAGGTGTGTGTTGCATGCTCGTATTGTGATATTGGCCCCCCAGAGTATAAAAGATTTTTACAGTACTGCAATAGATCTTTGGTAGTATGCCTGCTGTACTTTATTTTGCTCGCTTTAACCCAATTTAGGATCCTAGTTCGACTGGAATAGAGTTAAAAAAATAATTATCGATTTAGTTGTATATTCTTAGAAGCTTTATCATTTTACAGTTATGAGCTCTATCAGATGGTTTCTAGGTTGTTCGTTTTCGCTCATTGGAGAAATCCACGGAGGACGAGTTCAGTCTTGAGTTGTATGTATCTGGTTTTGTATAATTAGTAGTTCTAGGTTGATCTTATGTCGACTTGTCATTGATTAATGGCACATAATTCTAGGTCAAAGCAAAACAACTATGATGAAGTTGTTGAATGCTTAGCTCGCCATCTTCCCTTGGATGACCCATCAAAAGTAAGGCTTACATCACATAACTGCTATTCACAGCAGCCAAAACCTCAGCCAATCAGTTATCGTGGAGTTGATCGTCTCACAGAAATGCTCAGTCAACACAATCAGGTATTTTAGATTTTCCTAGATATGCAAGTATCTGTGTACTGCTTATAATTGCTTATTACTAACTATTGTTTGTTGACATCTTCCTCCTCTTTGGAAGACTTCAGATATTCTGTATTATGAAGTCCTGGATATTCCTTTACCAGAGCTGCAGGGCTTAAAAACTCTCAAAGTTGCTTTTTATCATGCTGCCAAAGATGAAGTGAGTGCTGAAAGGCGTTCTTTATGCTTTGATGACACATTTCTTCCTCACCTTTCTGTAATATAATCTTGGGCTGACCATTTTCAGGTGACTATCCATTTTATCACATTGCCAAAACAAAGTACCGTAGGAGATGTTCTTAATGACCTGAAAACAAAGGTACTTTGGAGATTTCTTGTGCTTTAGAACTGGATTTCTTTGAACTCTCTCCCCGTCTCTACAAATAAGTAAAAAGTCTATAAAACACGTCGCAGGAACTAGGAGAGATGGGAAAAACTGACCTTGTCTCTTCTGTAGCAAGAGGATCACTCATCTTATCTCTTGTTGTTATGGTGCAGGTTGAATTGTCACGGCCGGATGCTGAACTAAGGTTGCTGGAAGCTTTTCACCACAAGATATATAAGGTACTAAGATGTTGCATAACTTCCTTCTACTGTGCTTTTGGATCTGCTGAGATGCTTCTCGCTTCTCAGCACTCAGATCAGCTCACCGGTTGTAAATTTAATCTCTTTTACTTCTTTCTTTGTTTTCTAAAGGACACTGTTATATGGTGCTGAAGGCAGCAGAGGATAACCAAAAAAAAAATTTAGATTAAAGAATAGAAGAATATCATACATGCGTCTTTGTGTGTGTATGTTTTATTGAACAATGATGTACCTATACATATGTGTTTGTGTATGTAATTCAACAGTGGGTATATGTTTTGTCAAAAGAGGTTTAAAAAAAAAAAAAAATCATGAAAGAGAGACTGTGTTTTCCAGTCTGCTCCTTGGTATCATTTGTAACCTTGCATCCATCTTTTTACTGCAGATTTTTCCCCTTAATGATAGGATTGTGAACATAAATGATAAATACTGGACGCTACGTGCAGAGGAGGTGCGTTTTAATATCTGATGTTTGCTTCCTTGGTTTATTCACTAGAGCAGGTAGGATTTTACTTTTGGGCGTTATATATATGTGTGTGTGTGTGTGTGTATTACGAAAAATTACTAAAAATGTTAACAATTACTGAGGTGTGAACTATGACACTTTCTTTCAAAAAGAAGAAAATAATATATATATATATATATATATATGTATGTGTGTTTATGAGGAAATGACATTTCTTCCTTTTGTTAGTTTATAAGTGGCACATTATTTTATAAAATGTACATTCCAATCATTTTTTAAACAAAAAAAAATTACTAAAAATGTTAACAAATGATACTCAAAAACCTTAAATATGCTCCCTCCGTCCCAATTTATATGGCACCATTTGACTAGGCATAGAGTTTAGGAAAGAAAGGAAGACTTTTGAAATATGTGGTCTAAAACAAACAATAGACATTTGTGTGACTATACATTTTTCCGTTAAGGGTAAAAGGGGAATTTTAAAGTTAAGTTGTTTCTAATTATAGAAAGGTGGCATTTTTGTTGAATTTGGAAGAGAAGCCTTTTGTAACCATTAGTTAGAATCTAACTAAGTGACAACAAAATCTTTAGATTCCCCCTTATTATAAGTAAGTAATGTGTGTGTGTGTGTGTGTGTGTGTGTATTCTGAAAATTGGGACAGAGAGAATATTAGATTTTGAAGCTATAATTTCAAAAGTGCAATGGGTTCAGTTGTAAGAAGCTAAAGGTTACGATCCTGGATCTTCCTTTTTCTGTTACATAAAGTGAAGCCTCTTTTCTGCAAGCTTTCTTGAGTCAAACAAGCCTCCCAAGCTTCTGTCCACCCAAAGCATGCTACCTTACCTTGAACTTTTGTCTTCCAAATCATCTTCCAAGGCCAATTAGCATCCCAGTGACCTGATTTCTTTATCAACTTGCTATGACAATTTGTAATTGAACTTTTTTTATTGTCTCTAACTTCTCACATCATGGATCCACCTTACTTTGATCAATTGAGACTGATTTTAACTGCTGAAGTAATTGACCAAAATCCTCTACCTCCCAATCATAAAAATCTCTTTGGTTCTATCTGCCTCCCTGATTTGAGTATAAACTTGCACTAGTCGTAGCATAGATTTTATTGATGTTTGCATGCTACTGACACACTTTTTTTTATTACAGATTCCTGAAGAGGAGAAAAACCTTGATCCTCATAGTCGCTTAATTCCTGTTTATCATTTTATGAAGGACACAGCTCAAAATCAAGCAGTAAGTACATGTGTAAAATATTGTTGGAATAATTGTTTATTTCTGATTAGGTTCTTCCTTGAATTGTTTGTTTTTGGTCTCTCTCTCTCTCTCTCTCTCTTTTTCTTAAAAAAATAATTCCTTTTTCTTGTGTTTACAGCAAATACAGAACTTTGGTGAGCCCTTTTTCCTGGTTATTCATGAGGGTGAGAGATTGGCCAAAGTTAAAGCTCGCATTCAGAAAAAATTGCAGGTTTCAGATGAGGCGTTTTCAAAGGTATTCAATCGTGCTGCCTTTGCATTTTTCATATGATTCAGGGAATTGTCATCTTGAAAATTTCTGAGTCATTTTCTCGGTGAAGTTTATAATTGTGTTCTTGAAAGTCTTTGACATGTGGTACTTTTGCTCTGCAGTGGAAATTTGCATTTTTATCCCTGGGTCATCCCGAGTACCTTCAGGACTCAGATATTGTGTTCAACCGTTTTCAGGTATGTGGCGCTTCCTATCCATCTTTGTCGATGCATAGTCCTCATCATAGGTGTTTGCGTTTCCTAATTTTCTAATTGTTTCCAGAAAATAGATGTGTATGGTTCTTGGGAGCAGTACCTTGGATTAGAGCACAGTGATACCCCCACTAGTGCTACCCCCGGCATATTTAGTTTTGGTGCTAGCTCTTCAGCTTCGTCAACAAATGCTGTCAATGCCAGCAGCAGAGTCAGTCCTAGTCCATTTGCTTTTGGTGCCAGTTCTGCCTCTTCACAAACTTCCAGTACTGCTGGAATTTTCGGTTCCAATTGGCAGGCCCCAAAGTCTCCAGGCTTCAGTTCCCCATTTAGTTCTGCTACCCCTACTGCGTTTGCATTTGGAGCATCTTCGTCCTTTTTTACTGCTCCAACCACCACAGCGGTGGCCTTTGGATCAGCACCCATTACCCCTAGTGGACCAGCCTTTTCATTTGGTTCAACTTTGACCAACTCGTCTTCGCAGGCCATATTTGGTTACTCTACTACTCCTTTTACTGCGCCCCCTGGGAAAAATAACCAGATGAAGTCAAAGGAAGGCAGCATGGCTAAGGACGCTATGCATGCATCTTCCCCTGCAATTTCATTTGGTCAACCTTCTGTCTCCCCCTCTCCAGTTGGTTTCATGTTTGGTTCAACACCTAGTCCATTCCAGTTTGGTGGCCAGCAGAGTCAGCCTGCGGCCCAGAATCCATCTCCATTTGCAGCATCAGGCATTTTAGGTGCTGGAGGAAGTTTCTCATTGAGTAGCAATGTTCCTAACAAATCAGGTCGAAAGATCCTCAAAGTTAATAGAAATAAGAACAGAAGGAAGTGAAGTAGTTGGCGACAACTTTGGATCCTCATGGTAGATATTGGTTGGCAAGAGGATAAATTTTTTGATGATAGATCAGCAGCCACAGTCATGGGTTTGTGCAATTTTCCATTTTCTAATTTTGGGTATTGTATCTGCATCTCCAGAAATGCATCTCCAGGAAGTGAAAGATCTTTTAATCCTATTAGCTTTTGTTTTTTTGGCCCAGATCTATGGCATAAAATGTCACAATTTTGGATAACAGTTCTTGGTCAAGTGGTCGTCTTGTATCATTAGGGGGCTGTAGAGGGCCTGGTTAAGTCTCTCTTTTTCTTTTTGTAATCTCATTCTGTATTATTACATGTAACATAATAAGGAAATGTATGCTTTTGTAAGGAAATCTTTTTCTATCGAGTAGTCATTTTCGAGATGAAACATAATCCTGAAGTCATTGTTGCTGATTTTCTTCCAAATATTTTATTTTAGAGAAGCCAAATTGGTGAGTGTTTTCCTGAAAAAGTAGAAACGATATGACTTAAGATAGTGGATCGTGTTTTTCTGATTCCATTTCAACCCCAAAATGTTCATACATCAATTTTTGTACATAAAATTAGGACACTAGTACTTTTTTGGTGTTAAACAAGAACTCTAATCGTACTCCCAGCCTTTATTTGGTTACCATACATATAGTAATTCGGATGCTCTCTGTTTTAGATTATGATGTCCTTTGGTGTTTATGCAATGGATGATTTAGTTTATACACATTAAGAGTAAAGATTTTTTATAGTGTTATTGCATTCTAATTTCTAGCGAGTTACCTGCTTCATTTTCCCGGATATTAACCTCTACTCTCTTTTGTATGGTTATGGAAGTGAAAGAACTGTTTTTTCTTGGTTATATTAGCATATGGGCACCCAATTGTGTGGCCAAGCCATCAATGAAATGAGATAAAAACCATTGGTAGCACATATTAATCTAGCTGAATTCTGCCCATTTGTCAAAGCATGAACATAATAATTCGGTATCTATGTTGGTGGCACATATTAATCTAGGATTCGAACTTTATTGGTTTTCCTATTCCATGACAACAACCTATAGTATGAGTATGTTCTGAATGTTATTTTCGTATATACTTAATAATTTTTTTAATACATATATAAGGTTTGAGCTGAAATACTAGGTTCTGTCAAACTCGTACATTTAAGCCTACATCCGCCCCTGACTGGTGGGAGATTACTCAGTAAAATACTCAAAGTGCATGAGATACCATTATTAAAGAAAAATATATATTAGCGGCAGTACTGTTGCATCAATTATTTAGCCTTGCATCATTTGGTTATGGTTGTATAGATTCTACTAGAGGGGCATTGCTCGTGCTTAGCACCGGCCCAACATTTTACATTTTAAAGTGTTGTATGATTTGAAGTCATTTGGTGAACAATAGCAATAATAAAGAATTAAAACAAACGGTAAAGTTGCACATAGAAAAACATTAAGTTACAGCTCTAATGATGTAAAAGAAAAAACATCAGTAATATCTAGTAACGTCTAATAGTACTAGGATTATCCAATCAAATTCCGAACAAACATTCCATTATTGTTGATGATCACTTTAAAGTAAAAAAGTTCCACCAGTAAAGAACAAAGGCTAAATGATTTCATTTCCTTGAAGATACTACTAAAACACATCACCACATCTTTCTTGTTTTTTTTGGTTAAGCTCAATGTTGAGGAAGCAGTAGATCCATTTGAAACTTGATCTAAAACAGCTTTATAATAGCATATTTTACTTCATTCTTCACCTTCAAATGAACCACAACAGCAAAATATCCAACTTCAAATGAGCACACCTGAAATTCATACAGCAATGGCATAAATGAGTGAACAAATAAGTAAATTAGATTAATCAGAAAGACATTGATCAATAGATAGTTGTTAAGTGGAGTGCATCAATAGGAAGAATAGGAGCAGATCAGGGGCAGGAAATGTTTTTTATTTTATTTTATTTTTATTTTTTTGCATAACACGTCCTTTAATTGTCTAGTTAAATATTTAAAACAGATCCTCGTTAGATTTCACAACAATGTTGTAGTCGAACTTGCGGAAGTCAAAGTATTCATAATTTGTGTAAGTAACAATGAAATATGTACTGCAACATATGAACTAAGGTTAGTGAAATGGATGAAATCCTCTATTCGGATCAAGTCCATCAAAGGATACATGCTCTCTAAAAGAAAATATAACAAAACATCTCAACATTCAAATATGTTGAAAGTTTTGAAATAGATAATTCAACTTTGCTGGTATGTCTAGTATTATTGTTATTTATTCGACCCGATTAATTTTGCTTTTGGATATTCTTCTTGTTCCATTACTTATAGGTTTTTCAGCTTGGGTTCTTGTTTCCGAAGAGCTACAAACATAATTTATTAAGCGGTCTTTAACCAAGAAACTAAAATGGGAAAAAAGTAGAAGAAGAAGAAGAGATTATGAAGACCTTAAAAAATGCCATCTACTGTCAATTTTCTTAATTAAGGATTGCTTCGTTCCTCTACATCTCGGCTATGCTCATGGTTGCCTAATATAGCAGAAACCACACAATTTTACTGTAGATAAAGAAATCAAGCAGTTACTCAAATGTCAACGGGTCACAGTTTCTTATTTGTAATTCATTTGCAACTCACTATTGTACTTTGTACCTTTAGAGAAAAGCTAATAGTTATTCCAAGACAAAGGAAGCTAAGAAACCATGCTGCACAACGATGACTTGACAACCATGTCATCTTCAATTTTTGCAGAAGGAACCAGTTATTTACAAACAAAATCATTCAAGCACTATGTTGACATCCATAGTATCAATCATATTGACCAAACTCTCATCTGATAAATCTCAAGCACTAAAGATAGTACATGTTTTTTTTTCTTCTTTTTATAATACACTTAAACTATTAATTTGTATACCAGAAAAAAATGAGAAGAAGGAAAGACCACCAAAAATAATTGAAAATAAGAGAGAACAAAGAGCAATATTGACTTACTGTCTTTCTGAACCTCCAACGCAAGATGTTCCATGATTTGTTGTGTGTCACAGCAAATCCACGAAATAGTAACGCCATATTCGTTACATGCAGGTACAACTTCATGAGCTTTGTAAAGCTGTAGTGAATTAGTTAAACATTCACAGCTACTATCTTTGCCAGCGTAAGAATATCCATCATTTGTGTGTCTCTCTTCGAAAAATATCCGCCCTCGGCTCTTGATATTTCGGCACCAATCCCAGCAACAGCTGTCAACAGATTCTTTTCCTTACTTAGAATTGTACTAGGGTTAGGACTCTTCTACTATATAAAGAGGAGGCCCCCATTTATTTGAGGTTTTTTTTTTTCTTTCCACAGAAAAGAGATCGTGTACTAAGCAAGGCAATATAATCATCTGAGTTCATTCATCTTTTCTAAAGTTCCCATTGTTACTCACTGTTCAAACATCCGATCATAAGGATTCGACCTCGGTTCTTAGTATCCGAGGCCAGTCATCATTCATCATTGGTCAGATCTATATATTTCGTTTTACTTATTCGTTTATCATGTAATCTAATCTCGTGTTGAATTAAACCTCGTATCCTTAGCACCGCATACAAATTCAATTGTTATCTATTTTAAGGTTAAACAGTTTGGCGCCCACTGTGGGGCCTGGGATAACAGTGGTGGTTTAATACAAGTTCTAATTACACTTGATATTTTACACTTGTTCTTTGAGGTTTGATTTCAGGTCTACCAGACATGTCAGACTCCCATTCAGTCAATTTTCACGATGAGTCAAGCTATCACGAGCACAACGATGAGAGAGTACTTAACAACAACGTACCCCCAGATAATCCTGACCAGGTCGGGTCATCGGTGGGCAACGTGCCGACCGGTGGGGATAATGGAGCCATGCTGCAACAGCTCCAAAACCAGTTGGACATGGCTATGGCCCAACTACATGCCCAGCAAGAGATCATAGCACAATTGCAAAATCGAAATCAAGCACCCGATGTTGCTCCATCGGAACAGACCGAGAAAACGGAAGAAAGGCACGCTGCTCGGAATAACGAGAACCATCTCGGGCAGAGTGTCGAGCTGGTAAGGATGCTCGAAGAATTGACGAAACGAGTCGAATCCGGCGAAAAGAAGATAGAGGCGAATGATAAGAAGGTGGAGAACTACAACTCGAGGGTCGACCAGATTCTTGGGGCACCTCCAGTGTTGAAGGGACCGGATTCGAAAAAAATTCATCCAAATGCCTTTTCCGCCAAGTGCGGCGCCGATGAAAATCCCGAAGAGATTTCGCATGCCCGATATCCCAAAGTATAACGGGACAACGGACCCAAATGAACATGTGGCCGCATATACGTGTGCTATTGAAGGCAACGATCTCGCAGACGATGAAAGGGAATCAGTCTTTGCTTAAGAAATTTGGGGAAACTTTGTCCAAGGGAGCAATGATATGGTATCATAACTTGCCCGAACATTCAATTGATTCATTTGCCATGCTCGCGGATGCTTTTGTCAAAGCTCACGCCGGAGCCATCAAGGTCGAAACCCGAAAATCGGACTTGTTCAACGTTAAGCAGCGAGATGACGAAACCCTTCGCGAGTTTGTGGCCCGATTTCAAATGGAACGCATGGACTTACCTCCGGTCACTGACGATTGGGCCGTTCAGGCTTTCACTCAAGGGCTCAACTCAAGAAGCTCGATCACATCTATGGAGCTAAAGCAAAATCTGATAGAATACCCGGCAATCGCCTAGGCTGATGTACACAACAGGTATCAATCAAAGATCAGGGTCGAAGATGATAAGATTCTGAGAGCCGCCTCAGTATCATGGCATTCCGGTAAAGGGAATGATCGATCGAGGAGAACGACAGATCGAGATTCCAGACCATCATATGACAGGTATCAACCTTACCCACCTGATCGAAGGGGGAATGGGCGCAACAGCGAATCGAGCAAGAACGATAGGAGGAATGATCGAAGGAACGATCGAGGCCCAAGTAATCGTGGACTGATGAACAGAAATGTTGTCGATAGAACCTCGAGAAATAGAGAAATTCCAAGGTTATCCGAGTATAATTTCTGCGTCGATGTAGCGACCATAGCAGCGGCCGTTATCCGTAACAGAGAAACGAGGCACCCAAGGCCAATCCAATCTGATCCAGAGAAGCGGGATAAAAGCCTTATTTGCAAATACCATCACACTCACGGCCATCGAACCGAAGATTGTCGGCTGAGAGAGGAGGTTGCCCGTCTGTTTAATTTGGGACACCTTCGAGAATTTCTAAGTGAACGAGCAAAAACTCACTTCAAGAACGTGGACGCCAACAAGCAAGATAGACCGGAAGAGCCTCAGCAAGTGATACACATGATCATGGGAGGAACGGACGTTCCCCTGGGGCCGGTAGTGAAACGCACCAAAATTTTCATAACAAGAGAAAAGCGTATTCGGAATGATGACCCCGACGGTCCCATCTCGTTCAGTGACGAGGACATGGAAGGCATCGTTCAGCCTCATAACGATGCACTGGTAATATTTGTCCTTGTCAATAAATTTAGAATTAAACGTGTGCTAATTGATCCAGGTAGCTCGGCTAATATCATCCGATGGAGAGTCATCGAGCAGCTGGGACTACTAGATCAGATCGTGCCAGCAATACGAGTCCTCAACGGATTCAACATGGCCTGCGAAACGACGAAGGGTGAGATCACCTTACCGATCAACACGGCAGGAACTACGCAGCAGACCAAATTTTATGTGATAGAGGGAGACATGGGATACAATGCATTGTTGGGAAGACCGTGGATTCACCTCATGAAAGCGGTCCCCTCAACTATGCATCAGGCGTTGAAATTCCCGACCCCAGAGGGGATCAAAACCATTCATGGTGAGCAACAGGCCGCAAAGAAAATGTTCGCGGTCGAAGAATCTGTTAAGACGACAAAGATACCAGATTGGAACGAAGGGGAAAGTGCCAAATAGCAATCACAGATTTCGATCCCGGAGTCCTCGGAAGATCGGAATAGGAACACACCAGACGAAGAGTTAGAGTTCGGAGTTCCGAGGACCTTTGTGGTGCCCGATGATTCAGATGCCACTAAATCCACAGTCGAAGAACTCGAGCAAGTCATACTGTTTGTTCATCTACCGGATAAGAAGGTATACCTAGGGACGGGGCTAATCCCTGAACTCAGAATTTTTTTTATTGAATTTCTTAAAAATAACTCAGATTTCTTTGCCTGGTCCCATTTAGACATGACAGGTATCCCACCGGAGGTGACAACACACAAGATGATTCTGGATCCAAGTTTTTCTCCCGTCAAACAAAAGCGGAGGCCGCAGCCCGAGGTAAAGCATGCATTCGTCAAAGACGAGGTAACCAAGCTCCTTAACATAGGATCCATTCGAGAGGTTAAATACCCAGACTGGTTAGCTAATGTTGTAGTAGTGCCTAAAAAGGAAATAAATTTAGAATGTGCGTAGATTATAAAGATTTAAACAAGGCTTGCCCGAAGGATTCATTTTCTTTACCCCAAGATCGATCGCGATCGATGCATCGCGGGTCACGATACTCGAGTTTTCTCGATGCTTACTACTCCGGATACAACCAAATACAGATGGACCCGGAGGATCGAGAAAAAACCTCTTTCATAACTAGGTCTGGCACGTATTGTTATAATGTAATGCCCTTCGGCCTAAAAAATGCTGGTGCCACCTATCAGCGGCTAGTCAACCGCATGTTTGAGCACCAAATAGGGAAATCAATGGAAGTTTATATAGATGACATGGTCGTTAAGTCCCTGCGAGCAGAGGACCATTTAAAGTATTTGCAGGAAACTTTCAGTATATTAAGGAAGTACAACATGAAGCTGAACCCGAAAAAGTGTGCCTTCGGTGTTGGTTCGGGTAAGTTTCTCGGATTCATGGTATCGAATCGAGGGATCGAAATCAACCCGGATAAGATAAAGGCAATTGAAGACATCACCGTGATAAACGACATCAAAGGGGTACAAAGATTGACCGGGCGGATAGCTGCCCTAAGCCGATTCATCTCCAGATCCTCGGATAAAAGTCATCGATTTTTCTCGTTGCTAAAGAAAAAGACCGACTTTGCTTGGACCCCCGAATGTCAGATGGCCTTAGCAGAACTCAAGAAGTACTTATCAAGCCCGCCTTTGCTCCACACGCCAAAAGCGAACGAGCAGTTATATCTATACTTGGCGGTGTCTGAGATAGCGGTAAGTGGTGTCCTGGTTCGAGAGGAGAAAGGTACGCAATACCCGATTTATTATGTAAGGGTTCTGCTGAAATCAGGTACCCGCATTTAGAAAAACGTGTTTTGACTTTATTGAGCGCATCTAGAAAATTAAAACCTTACTTTCAATGTCATCCCATATGCGTCGTAACATCATACCCTTTAAGGAATGTCATGCATAAACCCAAACTCTCAGGCCGATTAGCAAAATGGGCTATGGAGATTAGCGGATATGATATTGAATATAAACCTCGAACTGCTATCAAATCCCAAATACTGGCGGACTTCGTAGCCGATTTTGCACCGGCCATGATCCCCGAGGTTGATAAAGAAATGCTTCTTGCCTCGGGGACTAGTTCGGGAATCTGGACCCTTTACACAGACGGTGCTTCTAATGTAAAAGGGTCCGGGTTAGGGATCGTTCTCAAACCTCCCTCGGGTGACATAATAAGACAATCTATTAGATCTACTGATTTAACTAACAACGAAGCCGAGTATGAGGCTATGATTGTAGGTTTAGAACTGGCTAAAGGCTTGGGAGCCGAGATCATAGAGGCCAAATGCGATTCTCTCCTGGTGGTCAACCAAGTGAATGGAACATTCGAAGTCAAGGACGACCGAATGCGGAGATATAGAAAAATGCAAAGTTGTCCTTGCCGGTTCAAGGAATGGATATTGGAACACGTGCCTCGAGATCAAAATAATGAGGCGGTAGATGCCCTTGCAAACTTGGGATCATCGATAGAATCGGATGGGTTGGGGAGCTGTGGTGCAGTTAATGAGATCGGTCATAGAAAGTCACGAGATAAACTCGACCAGCCTCACTTGGGATTGGAGGAAAAAATACATGAACTATCTTCAAACAGGAAAGCTACCGTCCGATGCCAAGGAATCAAGGGCCCTCCGAACCAAAGCAGCTAGATTTTGTTTGGTCGATGGCCAGTTATACCGAAGGTCATTCCACGGCCCCTTGGCGAGATGTCTAGGGCCGGGAGAAACCGACTACGTTATGAGGGAAATTCACGAGGGGACTTGCGGAAACCATTCGGGAGCCAACTCACTGGTCCACAAGCTGATTAGAGCGAGTTACTATTGGAACGAGATGGAGAAAGATGCCAAAATCTTCGCTCGAAAGTGCAACAAATTCCAGAGGCACACTCCGTCAATACACCAAACTGGGGAAGAGAGGTCCTTTCTCCATGGCCATTCATGAAATGGGGTATGGACATAGTGGGGCCTTTGCCATGGGCCCCGGAGGTAAGACGCAGTTTATTTTACTTATCTCGATTATTTCTCTAAATGGGTTGAAGCACAGGCACTCGAGAAAGTCAGGGAGAAAGAAGTTATTGATTTCATTTATGACCATATAATCTGTCGATTCGGGGTACCCGCGAAAATCGCATGCGATAACGGGAAGCAGTTCATAGGCAGCAAGGTCAGCAAGTTTTTCGAAGAATACAAGATCAAGAAGATCTTGTCCACCCCATATCACCCAAGCGCGAACGGCCAGGCTGAATCTACCAATAAAATTATACTGCAGAATCTAAAGAAAAGACTAGCCGGCTCTAAGCACCGGTGGAAGGAGGTTCTGCCCGAGGTTTTATGGGCCTACCGCACGACGGTAAGATCAAGCACCGAAAAAACTCCGTTCTCCCTGGTATACGGAGCCGAGGCTCTAATACCCGTCGAAATTGGTGAACCAAGCTTAAGATTCCAATATGCCACTGAGGACTCGAATCGTGAAGCAATGTCTGCTAGTCTGAATCTCGTGGACGAAAAGAGGGAAGCTGCTCATATCCGGATAGCCGCACAAAAACAAAGGATGCAAAGATATTATAACCGAAGGGCTAACTTCAGGCACTTTCAGATTGGGGACTTGGTACTGAGGAAAGTCACACTCCACACCAAGAACCCCTATGAAGGAAAACTAGCCCCGAATTGGGAAGGGCCATATCGAGTCACCGGAATAACCGGGAAAAGTTCCTATCAGCTCGAGAATGAAGACGAAAAATAGTTGAAAAATAACTCGAACGTGGAACACCTAAAGAGATATTATTGTTAAAGGTACGAATAACTTTTCTTTTTGGCTTTTCTTCTCTCTCAATCTAACCACGCAGGGATACAACCCAAGGGGCATCGGGAGCAGCACAGTGGAAACTGGAGAGTCATAGACTTAAGACTGAAAGCACGTGCTGCACTCTTTTTCCCTTCGACCGTTTTGTCCCGAAGTGGGTTTTCGACAAGGTTTTTAATAGCGAACAACAGCGTCTACGCAAATAGAGCAGCATCGATCAAAAATCCGGAGTGCACATATCGGGACCAATAGTACACGAGCCCTCATATTTCAGACTCGAATACTAGGGGACTACTATATCACGAGCTAAGTGATAACTATGTAAAGCCAAGGCTTGAACTATAGGACCAGCTGTAAGGACCAAACGATCAATTGAATCGTGTCCAATTAGTTTGTTTTTGCCACGGCAACGATTGTAGTTATATCCAAGGCTTGATCAATAAAAATCTTGTCTCGATCAAAGATAATCTAGTATCGTGTCCAATTAGTTTGCATTTCTTGCCGGACCAACTCCTAATATCTGCGAAATACGGTAAACCTTAAAAGACTATGGTCTAAACGGTTAAAGACTACGGTCTAAAAAACTTATGCAAACTTAAAAGACTATGGTCTAAACGGTTAAAGACTACGGTCTAAAAAACTTACGCAAACTTAAAAGATTATGGTTTAAGCAGTTAAAGACTACGGTCTAAAAACACAAAAAATATTGTGATCCGGTCTGTCTTGCCATTTATAAATAAAACAATGATCAAAGTCAACATGGACTAAAACCCGATCACGAATCATTACCACTTGAATTTTATTCTGGCTGAAACAATAATGCAAGCCAAAACAATGGCATGAATCGGACAAATGACAAACCGAGGAACACTTTATAAAAGGCAACGAAAGGCGATGAATAGGCCGAATGAAAATCTTTTCTTTTTATATATATATACACATAGAGGATTTACAAAGGCTCAAACAAATGGCCTTAAAACAAAAAGAAACATAAGGCCCCTAAGCCTAATCTTCACCCGAGCCTTCGGTCTCTTCCTCGGCTGACTCAAGGTCAATATCCGAATCCTCAGGATCGAATACAGCCTTTGCTTCTGCCTCGAGCCTCTTGGCCTCCTCGATAAGATCTGATAAATCCACTCCGGTGGCTTGAATTTCTTCGAGGGCCTCTCTTCGAGATAAACACCGCACGTACTCGGCTCGAAGATCACTGGCCTTCTCGGCAGCGGTCACGTCGGCTTTATACTGGTCCAACATATCGCCATATTTCAAGATTTGGTCAAGGGATCTTTTATGTTCAGACGGCAGATCGGTGATATCCGGTGACTTATGGCCCGAAGTAGAAGCCTATCCAGCCGATAACTTATATGCATATTGTCGCTCCGCAGCAAGTGACGACCCAAGTCCGTTAACTTGCTCCACCATCACCCGAAGCTGCTCTTTAAGAGCATCCCGCTCGGCAACAACACCAATTGTCATTTCTTGGAGGGTATTGAGCTCGGGTTTGATCCCATCAAGCTCCGCCCGAAGTTGATCAATCTGGCTAACATAAGCCCGGGCCTGAGAGGGAGGGGCATTAGCATCGGCTATTAAAGGTTTATTATAAACTTCGAAAGCCCTTACCTTCTCTGCCAGCTGGTCATGTTCCCGCTTGGCCTCGGTAGCCTCGTTTCGAGCCGATGCCAAATCTGATTGAAGGGTAGAGAGATCAGGGAGAGTTGAGATATATTCCAATTTCTGCCCATAGAGATCCATGAGCTCATCCACCTCCTGAGTTTTCCTTTTGAGCTCCCCCTTTAGCCGATCCACTTCTGACCTAAATCGGTGGAAGCTTGCATGATGAAGCACGGAGGCCTGTAAGGAAAAGAGGAGCAGTTATTAAAATGGGGCAAGAAAATAAAGCTAAGTGAAAAAACGAAGGAACAAGACATACTCGGTTCAAAGCCTGCTGAGCCTCGTTGAAAAGGCAGGATTCGCTGACTTCAGCCATCTTCTTCCGATCCTCTTGGGACACCAGAGGGTACAGATAGCTGGCCACCCCGACCGGCCCCGACAACATGTTCATATCGGCCGGCACCTTAAAAGAGATCAACCTCTTCCGATTCGGGTCGGCGCTGGGGGCAGGAAAGACTTTCTCCAATCTGGGACCGGAATTAACCCCGAAACGGTTGGCCACGGGGATGGATAAATGTTCGAAGCCCGACATGCCAGGTGCGGGTATCTCATAACTCCCATAACTGGTTGTCCCTTCCGGCCCTGTTGACCCCTCGGTCATTTTTTTTTGGCTTTAGCATCGTCGGTGGAAATATCCACCAATCGAGGGGGAGAGTCCTGTATGCAAATAATTGTCTCAGCCGAAGCCACAACTTGTATCGGGAGGACAGAACCAATACCATACAAAGGCGGAATGTTAAGTACCTTTGAACCCGGTACGGAGGGAGCTGTCTTCGATCCAGCGGCTGCGGTTGGGAGCCGTCCCGAGCCTCGAGTGGGTGCGGGCTCGATCGTAGCATCTTTGGACGTCCCGATCTTCAACCTGACGCTCCCCACGTCCGTCGGTATCGGGATATCCCTCGAGCCCGCCGGCATCGGACTTGAGCTTTCCACCAAGGGTGGAGTAATCTCTGCAGAGCCGGTCAGCTCTTGATTGAGACCCTCATCGGTAAGCCGGCGCTTACCCAATGCCTGGTCTTCATCATCGGAATGATCCGTTAGTTGACCAACAACATCGACGTCCAGGGCCCTGGCCGAGACATCTTCCGAAAAAGTCTCTCTGGTTGTGAGCCTCGATCTTTTCCTAGCCTCGGAAGAAGCTCGAGAAGACTCGGAGGACCGTCTTTTCCTCCTCTCTGCCTTGTCTCCTTGGTCAGGAGCTTTGATGTTTTGTTCGTCGGCCGAGGCCTCAGCAACCTCTTGTCCCAGGATTTTGGTGGCCTTTGAAAGACCTGTAAAGGAAAGAAGAATAGTTTAAACTTATCAAGCATAGTATAGCACATAAAAAAGACGGAGCAGCGCTCTGGTGGAAGGACTTACCGTGATTTTTGGCCTCCCACCGGGACCGAGACAAATGTCGCCAGTTGCGGTCGGCATAGGTAAGTTGGGAACAGATCTTCCCGATCCATTCATCAATGTTTGGAACCGCACTGAGGGTTCGAACAAGTGCTATGAACATACGAGTAAAATCAAAGGGTCAGTGTAGGTTCAGACATATGACCATACCATACCAAAGTAAAGTTACTTACGGGTTGGGTTCCATTTCTCGGGAAATGGCAACTTTTCAGCAGGAATCAGATCCCTTGTTCTGACTCGGACAAATCTGCCCTGCCAGCCTCGGTCTCTATCTTCATCAAGACCGAAAAAGGGAGCTTTTTTGGCTCGTTTGGTGAGTTTAATCATACCCCCTCGAAAAACACGGGGACTGTACAGTCGGAGTAGATGGTTCATCGTGAAGGGAATATTCACATTCGTAGTAAAGTAACGGAGGAGTACAACGATCCTCCAAAATGACGGATGAATCTGGCCGAGGCAAATATCATACCGTTTGCAAAAATCCACTACCACGGGATCGAGTGTGCTAAACGTAAAAGGGTAGGTATAAACGCTTAAATACCCTTCCACATAGGTCGTTACAGCTTCAGCCTGATCGGGAATAACGACCTCCATACCCTTCCACCCACAGTCTTCCTTGACCTGTTCAAGTTTACTCGGGGGTATCGTGCACAAATAGTCCGATATATCGACACCTCGATCCCCTTGTTGAGAAGGTTTCTCAACCTTGAAATCCCTGATGGTCGCGTAATCTTGTGGAATGAAATCTGTCAATACAGGCTCCGATTTTGGGACCGAGGAGGTCTCGCCGATTTTAGCTTTTGAAGATTTGCTCATCATTACGGAAATATGAAGGTATGAAGGCTTGTATGAAGGTTTGAAGATTAGATAAAGAACAAATAAGAAGGTATGAAGATATGAAGGTTTGCGTATCCAAGCACACGAAGGTAAAAAAAATTTTTTGGTAAAAATCAGAAAAGTGAAAAAGTGAAAGGGGGAGTTTTGCTTTTATAGAGTGGGGCCGAGACGGTTCGCATTCCGTAACCGTCTTCGCGACCAACCGGGTCTCGACACGTGCCAATGTCAGAACGATGTGACAGATGTGACCTTGATCTTATCTACCCATGGGAAGCGTACATGAGAAGGAACCGGATCGCCCCTCTAGATCATCGGGGCATACATAAGCAAACCGGTCTCCCGACGAGACCTAGGTCGGGCCTTGGCACCGATACTACTATGATCAGGTAAAACTGCCATATCGACCACAAAGGATGCGGTTCCGAACCGGTTACGGTCGAGTACAAAGAGTAAAACATGCAAACGTGGCGGTCGGTAGCGAGGCATTTCAAATTTGGGTGTACTACAGAACGAAATGACAATTGATCAAATATTGCAAAGACATGTACAAGAGCGCAGGTTCAAACAACGCAAATAGAGTACTCAATAAAGTCCGATAAAAAATCGATCCGCAAATTTCTATTAAAATTGTTCCACTTCGCAAAATCCCGACTTTCTCGGATACATCGGTCCATCAGAAAAGCGGAAAAGGCCCTACTCTACGGCCATAAGCTGAAAAAGAAAAGAAAGAAAAATAGCAACACCCTTAACCGGCGTAGTAAGCCGAAGGTTGAGAACTCCGGCCTATCCTGTGGGATGTTGCGACGGTACGTGACACCGTCTAGGTATCCCCAGAATCTTCACCGAAAATGGATGAACCGGGGATACTCGGCTCCGGCAAATCTTCTTCATCAAGTACTATTGTCGGCGGGGTTTCGCCAAAAGGCATTTCCCGACGGTTCTCCATGATATGACGGGTTCGGACCCGAGAGCCAACCCCCGAATGTCTAACTGGGAAGCTTCCAGTCTCTCTGCGTCCAGGTACCCTCGGCGGCGCAGATGTTTTTCTTCCCCGAATGACATCCTCGGCTACGGTCTTTCCCTTAGAAGCTTTTCTCGTCGGAAGTCCTGAAAATCAAATACATTGGGTTGAGATACGATACAGAGAAATGAAGGTCGAGTGATCGGATTAAGAAATTACCATGGCTTTTGCCTTTCCACCCTTCGGGTGCCATTCTCCTCCAGGAACGGCCTGAGTTACGGGAAGCTCGGAGAAGGGTAACCACCCATTCAAAGATAGCTGTATCGAGCTCAGGTTCAATCGGATTTGGTGAAGGGTTCCACATCTCAGGAAAATCGGTAGACGATGGACGATGAAGTTGAGCTGTACGTATCATCACAAACCGATGAAGCCACCCCCGGTCATAATCATCCTCGGGGTCAATCAGGCTTCGGTTTCCCCGAGGAAGCAGATGAACAATCCCCCCTCGGATCACCCGAGGTATGTATATATGAAGTAAATGGTCAAGGGTGAAGGCGATCCCGGCTATATTAGCCAACTTCTCGATGCAGTACACAAGTCTCCAAATCCGTGGGGCGATCTGGCCGATACATACCCGATACCGACGACAAAAGTCCTCGATCACTCGAGGAACGGGGAGAGTAAACCCAATGGCGAAAGGATAAGTGTATGACAACGAGTAACCAACAACATGGTGATTTATTTTTACCCCATTCCCAACAGGGCGAACGTCAACATCTGCGCCTAAGTTGCAGTCTTTCCTGACTACGGTAATGGTGCCATCGTCGATACAAGATTCGAAATTCTCCACCGAATCAAGATGGTAAGAGATTTTGCAGTCGTTACCATATTTAAATCCCGATGGAAGGATATCAGCAGCGAGAGATTCTAGCTCCTTATCAGAACCGGCGGCCCCCATTGGCGACAGAAACGAAGATTGATCTTCACCTTGGGTTAATAATGGAACGTAAGCCATAACCGTGATAGGTATAACTTAACAATGGATGATTACGCCCTGATGGAAAAAGGTTCAAAGCTCGAGGAGGGCTATGGGCTCAATATGGAAATCGCAGCAAGGTTTTTGGGGAGAAGCAAGGTTTAGATTTGAAGAGCGCAGATGCATGAAAAAGGAAAAATACATGGGCTTTATATAGAAATCAAAGGGTCCTGTAGCGTATCAAGGACTCTGACACAAGGAGGTTTCCCAAAAAAGATTTGGCGGCTAAGTAATAATGACCTAGCATCGGGCAGAGTGAAGTGTTGACTAGAAGGTCTTGTCCTAGGTAGATGGGTGCAGCTACTCAGCTTTATTTGGGTCCATTTCCCGCAGTCAAAATTTCACCTCGGGAAATGGGGGGACTATCTGTATACGGGTAAAATCGAGGATATGGATATCTTCGGTTTCCCGATGTTAACGTTATGCTCGGCCAGGATACGACCGGTTTATCGGGGATCAGGCATCAAGCTCGATCTGGAACGAGGCATTAAGGCAGGATGAAGAGGCGGTTAACCACCGTGAGGAGAAGACCGGAATATCCGCCCTCAGCCGGATATTTCGGCACCAATCCCGGCGACAGCTGTCAACAGATTCCTTTCCTTACTTAGAATTGTACTAGGGTTAGGACTTATCTACTATATAAAGAGGAGGCCCCCATTCATTTAGGGGGTTCTGGCAACACACAGAAAAAGAGAGATCATGTACTAAACCAAGCAATACAATCATCTGAGTTCATTTCATCTTTTCTAAGGTTTTCTTTATTGTTCATTGTTCAAACGTCCGGTCATAAGGATTCGACCTCGGTTCTCAGTACTCGAGGCCAGTCATTATTCATCTTTGGTCAGATCTACATGTTTCATTTTACTTATTCGTTTATCGTGTAATCTAATCTCATATTGAATCAAACCACATATCTTTAGCACCGCACATAAATTCAATTGTTCTCCGTTTTAAGGTTAAACACATTGGACTTTCGAACGCGTAGAAAATTATTCACTTGTATCTTGGAAATCTTCCATTCTTTTCATAAAACGTATACACTTAGGGCCACATATTTTTCTTATCTTTGAATTGAATATTTTACATAAATTTTAGGGCCCTTTAATTATTTTGATTGACAATTGGATATGGCCATCTGACCCTCGGACAACGTTAGGTTTTGAGACGTCACAAGTTCTATATTTTGTGGAGGACACGTTCACTAGTACTATTAGTTTGTCAATGGATTGATTTTTCAATTTACTGTAAAATCCAAGAACATTGCACATATGCGTATCAATTGAGGTTGCATAGGCCAAGTCTTTCTCGTATGGCTTCTTTTACGGTTGGCAATTGAATGTGACGCTTGTTTAGAGTTGAGGAGAAGAGGCTAGCTATTGATTCTCCAACATCAGTTATGGGATGAGTATTTTGGTCTCTTCATATGTCATGGACAATCCTTCTTCCTTTGAGCTAGCTTATGGGATATGAATCAGGTCCAACGTCCATTTTATCATGGTATCCGAGCCAGACACGTCCCAATTCATTGTTTATCCTAGGGTGTCAATGGTACGTTTCGGGCGGTTATTTTCATACCAATTTTTCGGTTATTTGATTTTGTAAAGACCAAAATTAGACTTTTCGAAACCGTCCCATCATCTCGGTTTCTCTTCGGTGTCGGTAGGGTTCGGTTAATTTTTTTTTTTAAAGAACATCATATTATAGTCACTAGTAAAACTTAAAGACACGATATCATGCATACTTCTATAGGACTTTGGCAAAAACTCTCTATACATTTTTACTATTTAAAGGGTGATGAATTAAGAAAACATGAAAGACGACAAGAATTAAGATTGATCCCACTAGTTTACGATAGCGTGAAACAATGTTAAGCAAAGACAAAAAGTATAATTTAGATCGCACAAGGTGAAAAAATCAATCAAGATGGGACTCAAGAACAGAGTCTACTAAGATTAAGTGTCCAATAAGATAAATTTAAAATCATACGAGAAAAAAGATATCTCATACTTTGTAGCTTTCTATCCAAGATCGTAGGAATACCTTGTAGCATATATACAAGCTAATTACTACTCGTGATGCTAGAACTAATTTAATTTCAATAGTAAATTAGGTGTTAATTATCCAAGATTTCAACCTTGGAACTTTAGGTGTTAATTATGTTGCTGGGTTGTAGTCGTTTTCATCGTCCTAAACCCAAGGCGAAAATTTTAATCTTTTATTATATTTAAATTTAATAAATAGAATATACTTAACACATGTAAACTTATTTGGTACTGTTCGGTATTTTTTCGATTTATTTTTATAAATTTATAACCGTACCCAACCTAATTATTCAGTACGTTTATAAATTTATATAAAAACCGTCGATTTTATTATAAACACCTAAAAATCGGTTCGGTACTGTACGGTTCGGTCGGTTATGTCGGTTTTTTGAACCATTGACACCCCTAGTTTACTCCATGTTGGGCCCCCATCATATATTGTCCTCGTTCCAAATGTCCAACCCTGAGCATGTTGGGGGGTGTTGATTCTCCCACATCGGTTGTGGGATGGATATTTGGTCTCTTTATATGGCTTGGTCAATCTTCCTCCCTTTGAGTTAGCTTTTGAGGTGTGAATTAGGCCCAAAATTCATTTTATCAAAGGCGACTAACTAGAGCAAACTTTGTTAAATCTTCAACAACACCTACACTACTGTCAGTGACTATATTTGTTTCTTCCGTTTACAAACCATAATAATAATCAAGTTAACATTAGTCCATATTTGTAAAAATTTCAATACATCTTGAGGGAGATATTTCTTCCATTATAGTGTTTCATGCCCTCTTCGTAACAGTGTGACATCTCTTGTCATTATTTCGTCAAGAGAACATCGAATTACCTAGGGACAAAATTCCTAGCTAACTTGTAGAAATCCCTAGCTAACACTATTTTAGCTAGGAAAATGAGCCTAGCTACCGTCCGTGGCTAATACGCTCATAGCTAAATCTTAGCTAGGGATATTTGGTTTCCGTAGCTAATTTAGCTAGGATGTTTTGCTAGGCAACAATCCGAAGCAAATGTTAGCTAGGAATAATCCTAGCTAAACTCATAGCTAATTTATGTAGAGGATACTGACTTCACATTCAATCAGCTAGGAACGTCCCTAGCTAAAACGTTTTTTTGCTAGGCTCATCCTAGCATTTCAAGCTAATTTGGTAAATTGCTAAATTTTAGCTTAAACAAAGAACACGACGATTTCTTATATAATTTGAGATATGATAAAAACAATAATAAAAGCCATTCATGTTTCAACAAATTATTATTATTGATGCATATGTATTTGTACAAATGTCTCAAATAGTATCATTAATCCTAAAAAGATGAAGTACATGTTTACAATGAGATAAAACATGTGTTAACTCCATTAAAGTTGGTCCAAAGGAAAACTAGAATCATTGTCTCCGTTTATTGCCATTTTCTTTCCATCTCTACCTCTACAACTTCAACACTATCTTCATTCCTTGATTTCACATCCAACTCCTTTGTTCTTGTAATATACTCTGTGAACAAAAAGTTAAGGTAATTAGTTATTGTATCAAATAACAAAAAATAAAGTTAATAAAAGACACAAATACAGCATGGCTTAATCTTTATGCTTACTAGTTTCTAAGAGCACCTATATACATGACCATCACTAATTCCCAGTGATTCTATAGAAAGAGATATAAAACCCCTTTAAGAGGCACAAACAAAAGGCGAAGAGAACAAAATAAGAACAGAAAAAAAGTCCTTTCGAATACAACATACCAGATAGTCCCACAAGGTGGGTCGAGTCCTTTTACTATTGTTGTTTACCCTTCCGAATACATAAACAATAAGTAATACCAAGTAAAATCACAAGAGTCTCGTCCCTACTAGCCACCAAAAAGAATGGGAGTTATTTGATTGAGGTCAACGGAAGAGAGATTCAGGATATACAAGTAGGAACAAATTCAAGTATATGCCCTCTCAATTTATCACAACCTGGTTATAAGAGTTTTTTTTTTTTTTTTTTTTTATAATTCTCTCAAAACTATGTGGTTTTCCAAGTATATGCTAAGAACCAAGCTCAAGCTCTGCTAGAGTAAATTTCACGACTTCAACCTAGAGCCAAGTTCATAATTATTTGACCAAAGCAAACTGAAAGTTCATAGTGAATTGACCAAAACAAGGTCGAAAGAATGCTTGGATGCAATAAAGTATTTAAGTTCACTTGGATAAAAAGACTTAAGAATCATTATGCACAATTAAAGACAGTGATGCAACAGAATCTCATGATTACAGCTATACAAAAAGATACACTTGCAGCAAGGCTATCTCTAGAAATAGTCCTTTAGTTTGGGTTAAGCAAGCTCCGGCAGTCGAAACTCCTCAAGGCGTTCTAAACTAATCAGTTATATGTAGTTCCATTTTTGATAATTTATATGATATGCAGTTATTTTTACAATCAGGAGTCATACTATTCTTGTAGTAAAAAGTCTTATGACTAATGTATATGACTAATCCCCTTTGCAATTTTCTTAGATGGGCATAAAAACAGTAATCATGTAAGCATCAACCTAATACAACATTATAATAAAAAGTTCTTCACCAAACAACTTTTAGCAACATCCCAACCAAGTAGTACAATTAATGCACGTTAAGAAATTTCTAACACATGATAGGATTAGCTAAGCTTAAAGTTTATAGGAGCAATTATTTTGATAAGTTACTTAGCTTAAAGCTTTTAAGAGAAATTACCATGAACTGGATCACATGGATTTAGGGATATAACTCAACTGCAATTATGCCATGATTTCGCTCTATCATTGCTACTATTAGAACTGGTCTCCTCTGCATCTATATTATCAATATTAGCAAGCTTGACAGATCCGTTAAGGGGAAAATCCAACCCCTGAATCTGGCCACTAATAGAAACATCAAAAGTAGCAAAAGCACAAATATTTTACAAATTAGTTCATCGTGTATGTCATCCCTAATCTTTTACATATTTCTTTCATAATATATCATCCCACCTCTTCGTTTTGAGAACTCATAAGTTGTTGTTCCCTGGCGAAAGGGTGATGACAGCTATCCAACGGGCAGGAGTTAGGGTTATTGAATTGATTTGGATTAATCATTTACATGAAATTAGGGAAAATATGAGATAAGAACGAGGGAGAGGTGATGATTAGGAAGGAGGAAGTTACCACAGGAGAGTTCGCCGATTGAAAACTGTGGTGGTGACATCCTACTGTGAAGGGGTTCGTGTGATATCTCAAATTGCTACAGTCATAACAATTTTTTTTTTTTTTTACAATGGCATTAGATTAGAATTCCCACAAAAAATAAGCTATAGATTAGAAAACTTTAATTTTAGCTAGAAATTAGCTACGGATTATATCCCTAGCTAAAGTGTAATCCTTTGAAAAATAGAATTAGCGCCAAAGTTGGTTTTCCCGCAAAAATTTAGCTACAAACCTGGCTAGGAACCCTCCCTTGCTATATTTTAGCTAGGGAGTGTCCCTAGCTAATCCCTAGCTATAATGTGGCCAAATTTTCGAAAAAGATGGTTTTCTAGGAAATAGGAGTTTTGTAGTGTAAGATACGCTTACGCTTTAAAAGTCTGCAAATTCATAATGGTTTCCATATGTTAATGATGCATGATTGGAATTTCAAGAGAATGCACATACTTCTCAAGATATAGATTAAACAATATATCAAAGAATTTTGCATTTCATACGTAGACTTTAGTTGATCTTCAAAAAAAAAAATCTCTTTAAAATTCTATTAATATACGTACCCGTGCGATGCGCGAACAAAATTAAAAGAATATTAATCATATTAAAATGTGATTCATGTGGTAGCCAATTTAGTGTTCAAGTAATTCTTTATATTTACAAAGTATAATACTTCTCCTGTCACTGCGATTATCTAATACAAATAAACCTATCCTGCAAAAACCAATGAACCACATTATACTCCAAATCAACTTTTTCTTCCTTAATACAACCGGGAACCAATTTTTATAGACAAATAAAAGCATCTCTTATTAAGAACAAATATATTAACCTTCCTAGTTACACCAGTTGTAACTTTTACATTCAAGCCAAAAATAGGATCCGAAAGGTAACCTAAAGTAACAAAAAAGAGATAAAAATTGTCAGAGAAATATTTAAATTGTTTTAAAACAAACAGAACCTATTAAACTTAAGCAAGATCCATATTGTATTTCTAAATATCAGTTCCCCTAATCTCTACAATAATCATATTCTCTATTATCTTAACACTCCTTGCATTTTCTTTATTGCTTCTGTATATTTACCTCGTGTGGTACTATTTTATCGACAAATTACAACCTAACGGTGATGATTTTTCTTAATTATTAACTTACCTTTTTTTTAAAGCTCTTATTGACTTGCATGCCAGTTATTTCTTTCATCTCAATTTATGTGATACTTCTCACTTTCGAGAGTTAATTTGACTAAATTTTGAAGCTAAATTAAATTAGATTAAATCAATATTTTAAATTAAAATTTATATATTTGAAAACTACATGAAAAGTATTATAAGTTGTAACTTTTATCATATCAATTTGGTGGGGGGGGGGGGGGGGGGGGAATGACATCTTAAAATGATGGTCAAAATTCATGCAGTTTAAATCTCAAAAAGCGAAAGTATACATAAATTGTGACAAAGGGAGTATAAACTTTTGTATCCAAATAAAGCATTCATCAAACTTACCAACTTTCAACACTGTAAATAATTCAAATCATTTCCGAACACCCCTGACATTAACTTATTAGGTAATTCAATTTTGTTATGTAATGCTAATGCATCCCTCGTTGAGCATTGACTTTTCTCCCCAAAAGTTTCCACATCAAGCACCAATGGCTAATCAACACATTTTACCCCAGAATCGTTATTTGTATATGTGGATATGGTGAAGAACTGAAGATATCATTAATAATTGCTATATATTTAGATTTTAACTTCCTCATTGTTTACAACAACAACAACAACATGCCCAGTGTCAATAGTATCTGTGCATGAGACCATTTATAAAACTAATTAGATTAAAACATACATTAGAGAGGGTAAATTAGTCAGACTATAATTTCTTGTATTAGTAACAACAAATAGATTAAAGATTTTTTACAAAAAAATAAAATAAGGGAGATAAACATAATCTCGTAAGTCACAAGGGAGATTAGTATTATGAGGTCAAATTTGTTGGGAGGAATCTGAAACTATTCATATTATTCATGTTAATTGATGTATACTTAAAACAAATGATAGGCTCAAAAAGTGAGCCAAGAATAAAAATTGCAACGTGATTCACAAATTTTGACTTGCTATAAATCTATTCACAATCATTTATTTATTTACGTACCGCCGATGATATTCTTGCAGTGGCGGACAATGTAAAATTAGATACGAAATGATATTAATAGAATTTAACCAAAGAATACAAACATGTATAACAATTGAGTATGAAGCAATTAGATTAGTAATTTGATTGAATAATAAATTAGTATTTGTAAGCTTTATATTTTATTTAAAGGCACTTTAATACATCATTCCAAAAAATTATTGCATCAACTTCATTTTCCCATTAAAATATTATAAATTATCAATTCAAATTTTTATTTGACCCTCTTTTAATGTTCCTCCTTGCATTCTCACATGCAGGTGTTAACCAATTTCACAAAACAAAATGAGGTTACATCAATTTAAATTTGAAAATTCTCTCTAAAATTACAATAAAGATCAATTTCAAATTCAAGTAAATCTCGGATTCACATACAAATCACAAAAAAATGCTAATTTCATACAATAGATTCAAAAAGTAAATTATGAATTATCATCTAGTTAAGTTTGTTTTAATACATTCTAAAACAAAAGAAAACTAATCCTTAAAAACAAATATAACAGATAGCAAGCTAAGAAAAAAAACATACTCTTTTAGAAAAATTACTTGCATAAGCAGCATAACTGGTAGAATGAACTATGAAAAATCCCGTGCTAATCAATGAATTAGCAAGGAAAAAAGGTATGTAAACGGTTGTGAAGAAAATATCTTAAGTATGTCAATAGATAATAAATAAGAAAATATTTTTTTCTATTGAAACGAAAGCTATTGAGTTTACCAATTTCTCAATCTTCTTTTCTCTGGGTAATTCATCTGAAGTTCCTCTCAAACTGGATTAAATAGATAAACTATCACATCATTAAGCAATAACATAAACACGTAAAATAAACCAAAAGATCATAATACTATGAGCATTAGGTTCAATAAATAATAATCTGGAATAGTAACAAAAGTTAGCAATTAGAAAGCATCTAATCGACTAATTAAATTTCCAATAAGAAATTAATTTTCTAATTTACGTAGTCGAGTGTATCCATTTTCTATCAAAAAACAAACAAACAACATTAAAATAATTACATTAAGAAATAATACCTGTTTGACTTTAGGTCTGGGTATAATAGGCAAAAAACCTATTTTAGCGTCATAATTTCCTGTAATACGACTATCACCATCTGCGCATAGAAATGAAATGTTAAAACTAAATAAATTTTAAAAAGGGAAGAATATGAAGAATGCAGTAAATATAAATTCACGAATAGAGCTAACGATTAATATTAAAAGTGGAGAACCTCTAACATTGTCATTATGTATTACTGATGGGATATATATAAAAGATGTTATCAAAAATTCAAATTCAAATATTATATCAATCTATACAAAAAAGAAGAAGATTTTTGTACCATTCCTTACGTTTTATTTTCTCTTTTTTCTTTTCTTTTCTTTCTTTCTATATTTTTACCTTTTACTTTCAACATAAAAGGAATAAATAATCTGATTAATGACGCAATAATTATAATTTTTAATATTTTTGGTTGAAACGTGGCAATAATTGTAATTTTCTTATGTGGCAATAATCTTAATTAAAGTCCTATAATTACTACCTTTGAGCAAGGATCTTGTTTCAAGGCCTATATTCCACTGAAATAGGTTAGTGTATATTAATTTGAACTTTCAAATTTTTATTTTATCTCTCATCTATTTGATATATTCTCCAATCAATATCCACCAAAATAAAATTTAAACCATTTTCAATTAAAAGTGGCATTTGGTTAATAATATTAAAACAATTATCATAATTCCTCAATTTAAAGTTTTTATTCTATAACTTTTAATTTAGATTTAAATATGATAATTGGTTAATATCAAATTTACCTTTGCAATCAGTGTCCAGTTAAAAAATAATGTATAATAATTAATAACAATGAAAATCCTACATACTGAAATATTATTAAAGATGGTAATAGAATAATAAGCATATCTTGTACCGTTTTAAAGTTTTTTGTTTTTTGGAATGCCATCATGTAATATTACATCTTACCATTTAAAAGAGTATTATTGACTATAAATTAGATCCAAGAATGTCAATTAATTATATTTCTCCAATCAAATCTAACAAATTAGGTGAGTACATTTAATAATGTTAATTAATTTATTTTTAAAATTAATGCAAATAGAATTTGTTGCCAAGTGCTTGTTCATATTATGCCACTTGGCTTAATATTAAGCTAGACTACCATCCTTCTATTATAACTAGTACACGTACCCGCGCCACGCGCGGTTGATATAATTAAAAAATATCATAATAAATTAGTACTAATATCTAATTTATAATATCATATCAAATTTAATTGCTTCAATATTTAAATTGTCATTTTTGTGAGATCATTTACTTTCTCTGTAAAATTCAATTTTTTAATACTTCCCCTATACCTTAAATACTACTCTATATTTTGTTCTCCCAATCTTTGCCCATATATACTTCATTGTCAACTTCAATCTAAACTGGTGATATTTAGTGCTAAATTTACTAAGAGTGTTGAAGATGATAAAAGACCAATAAGGATCAACCTCAGTAATTAGTGTATCGAGAACATTTCTGAACAATGTTTATTCAACAGCTCCTTGAATACCTGGGGAAAAAAAACAAAAGTACAAAAATAAAAAAGTATGGCCAAATGTTTAAAATATACAGTGAATACATGATTACAAAGCAAGTTTTAAAATAAAAATAATAAATTAAAAAATTAAGGTGAGAAAAGAACATCTAACCTTGTAGACTCCTTGCCTATGGATCAATTATTAACTTAGGAGCACCTTAGTAATGTGGATTTGTTGATGTCTATACTCATAAACATAATTTTCATAACTATTCCGCAAATAATAATTTAAAATGACATTCAAATGTGAACTCAACTGAATACATGCATTTTTTAAAAATGTTATTAGACCCATTCTCAATTTAAATTTTCAGGGAATGTTCGCACTTTATTGGAATAAAAATCATCAACATGATAATTGTTTGTTATATGAATATTAAAAGTGAAATTGCAATGAAAAGAAATCCAAGATTTTATTTCTGAAATACCAACAATGAGAATCATTATTTTTTATTATTTAATAATAATATGTAACTTATATTTAGATACTATAATATTATAATTGATCCACAAAAGGATTTTCCTTTCATAATAAAAATATGATAGTTTCTCTGGATTTTCAAAAATATTATACCTTATACTAAGCAACCAACATAGTCTTTCAGGGAGCATTATTTACAACTTTTATGGTGGAATTTTCCTCTTCCGGACGCTATTTTGAAATTTTTGTGACCAAAATATTTCACTTTTGCAATTAATTGGTGATTTCAAAATAGCATGATCTAGTACTTATTTCTTTATATTGTCATAAAATACTTCATAATTTGAAGCAAAAAATTAAAAAGTTTGGGAAGAAAATCTATAAATTAAAAAGTAGTAGAGAATTAGTAATACTTATCGGAGTTATCCGGTATTTACAACGGAAATAAAGTTTTTACTTAAAAGTTTGGCATAATTTTGATCTTTTGCGTCTTGATCCCCCAAAAAAATTGAATATAAATTACCAATAAATAAAATTATTACAAATAAAACAATATTTAAAAACTTTGTGAGCCTTTATGCAAACAAAACAGTCATGAGCATTGCCAAATATATTGATTCTCAAGTGAGAATTTTCGGATGTATGTATTGTAATATAAACAATACTTAAATACAGAAAATTAAAAGTATAAAAAACAAAAGAAAAAAAAATGACTGCGGAGATATACAAAATACACGTAAATGTGAATACACGAATGAGCTTTACAATGAACTATAGGGTAGTAAATTTAAGGTTGTTGTACCTCAATAATATTTTGATGATTTTTCATTTGTAGTTGTTGCACATCAAATATGTATCTCAACCTGCATAAAATTATAGTACATATTATATAAGTCAAAAGAGAGTTGACAGAAAAATAACAAAAATATATATCTAAATTTTTTTGCATCAAAGACCATAAGAAACTTATGTGAAATTTAGAGAAGGAAGACAGAGAGGAGAGAATTGAGAAGAATGAAAAGAGATGTGCCAACTAAATCTTTTATAAAGAGGAAAGAATCAAATCAGATGTGCCAATTAATTATCCTTCATTGTCCTTTTATATCACAATTCAAATTAAAAAAATTTAATCTTTTAATTAGATTCAAAAATTCTATCCATAGATTCAAAAGCTTCATGTTTAAATTAGAATTAAAAAAATAAAGTCAAAAGGAGCCAAAAAAGGTAGGTTTAATTTGCAAATCTACTTCTTCGAAATTTTTTTTCCTCCCGTAAGTTTCAATAATTAAAGTCAGTTGTTGGGGATATTATAGAATCTTATAAAGTATATACATCCTATGAAAAAAATATTGTCCTAAAAATGTCAAGTATATTTTTATTAATTTGCCATGTCATGCTTCCTTGATTCAAAAAATTATTTAATTTAAATTCAAAAATTCTACCCATAGATTCAAAAGCCTTATAATTAAATTCGAATTCAAAATGTGGATTTGGATCATTCGAATTAAAAAAAAAAAGGAGGTCAAAAGGAGGCAAAAAAAAAAGGTAGGATTTATTTGCAAGTCTTACTTCTTCGGATTTTTTTTCTCCCGCAAGATTCAATAACTAAAGTCAATTTTATTGAGATATTATAGAATATTAATAAAATGTTAAGTGGCTTTTTAATAGCTTGCCATTTCCTTGATTTACTCAATAAGAAATAATTTTGGTAACAAATTGACATAGAATTCCTTTTAAGTTTATATATCACATATTCAAATTTAAACTTCAATTCAAATTCAAAAATTAATCATACCTAATTGTAGCACGTTATTTATTGCATTAGGAAGATCTAGAAAGTCAAAGTAGTGTACACTTTTATTTTATTTTTTAAATTCTATCATGTAATATTATACCTTACCATTCAAAGGAGTATTTTTTACTATAAATTAGATTCAAGAATATCAATTGATTATATTCCTCCAATCAAATCCATTAAATTAGGTGAGTACATTTAATAATGACAAATAATTTTTTTTTTAAATGATTACAAATAGAATTTGTTGCCAAGTGGCTTGTTCATATTATGTCACTTTGCTTAATATTAAGCTAGACTACGCTTCTTTTATTACAATATAGATAGATTTAAAAAGCTATCAATTTTGGAAAGTAAATTAGGCAAATAATGTAAGTTTCAAGAAAAGGTTTGCATTTAAAAACTTTCTAAATTGTTTATCTTTTAACTGGATGATTTTTATTTCACTTAAAATTGAAAAACTGTACTCGTGTCTATTCTTTATATTTCAGTTCCAATTCAAATCCTCTATTATTTAGGATGTAAATTTGAAAAAGAGTCACAGTTGCAAAAGGCGAATAAAGTTGGTAATCAAGTGGCTTGTTTTCGATACACCACTTGACTTATTTATTATTATTATTATTATTATTATTATTATTATTATTATTATTATTATTATTATTATTATTATTAACAACTCTACTACTATGTGTTGATAATATCGTATGAATATATTATGTGATTTCATTATTATTTTCACAATTATCTACATTTTTATTTAAAGTATGAAATATTATCTACTTAATATTAAGCTAGACTACTCTCCTTTTATATATATATATATATATATATATATATATATATATATATTAACAACAACTCTACTACTATGTGTAGATAATATTGTATGAGTATATTATGTGAGTTCATTATTATTTTCATTATTATTATTCACAACTACTACTACTATGTGTTGATAATAACATTTGAGTATATTCATGAGTTCATTATTATTATTATTATTATTATTATTAGTAGTAGTAGTAGTAGTAGTAGTAGTAGTAGTAGTAGATTATTAAATTAGGTAATATTTTGAACTAGAATTAATAACTTCTTCTATAATTAATACAAATAGAATTTGTTTTAAGTGGCTTGTTCATATTATGCCACTTGGCTTAATATTAAGCTAGACTACTCTCCTTTTATATATATATATATAGATATAGATATAGATTATTATTATTATTATTATTATTATTATTATTATTATTATATTATTATTATTATTATTATTATTATTATTATTATTATTATTATTATTATTATTATTATTATTATTATTATTATTAACGACTCTACTACTATGTGTTGATAATATCGTATGAGTATATTATGTGAGTTCATTATTATTTTCATTATTATCTACATTTTTATTTAAGGTATGAAATATTAGCTACTTAATATTAAGCTAGAATACTCTCCTTATATATATATATATATATATATATATATATATATATATATATATATATCCCAAAAATTCTAGAGAATTCTCCAACCTTCCCTCCATTAAATTTCAACGCGAGTTAAGTAAAAATCTCCGGATTCGGGTTCCCGCGGCGTATAGTTACGATTATAATATTGTGTTGCGGTGAATTTGTGGCTTTGGGAGTAAGGCAAGTATTGGAGATATCGCGGTATTAGCGGAAGTAAGGTATGAATCTTTCTCTTTTGATATCATTTAAGGCTTATTTACGGAGATAAATTTATGGAATAATTATGTAATTCGTTTGTGGAGGAGTTGGAGAAAATATCATATGGTGTATTTGATGGAATATTTTGGTAGTAATGAGGTTGTTGTTGTTTGTTGTTGTTATTGGTTGTTGATTGTTGGTATTGAGAATTCGGGCTAGGCATATAAAGGAGAGATCTTTTCGATTTTTGAGTATAGAGTAGTTTGACTTGAAAGTTTAGTATAAGTATACTATGATGAGTCTAATGATAGTGTGAATTCTCTTAAATGTAGACTCACGAATTCGGATGAATAAGTGTGGATAATTGGAGGTTGAGCAGGTATGTTAAGGCTAGCCCCTTTCTTCTAAAGGCATGATTCCTTTCTCATGAATCCAATAGGTGTTTTCCAAATGTCCAATGATCCCTCTATGTGAATCCATAAATGCTTTCCAAGAATATTCTTATTCTCAAAGGCTAGAAATTCATGATTCATAGAGTTCATGATTCAAAGGCATGACTTTTTTTCTTGATAATCCATAAATATTTTTCAAAATGTCCCTATTTTCCGAGTCAAAGATTTATGATTCTATAAGCTTTTATGATAACAACAACGGACATGTTTTTACAATATGAATGAGGATGTTAAAGATGAGAATGTTTCTATGATGATTATGATGATGATGATTTTAATTCAAGAAATTCCAAAGCTTATGATTTTAATGCTATTATGAGATTATTGAGCTTATTTCATGGTTGTCTCGATTTTATTCATTGTTGTTGATCTCACCTTATAAGAATTGTTCCTTCAAGGTGAGCTATAGCGATGATGATAATTCCATAATGAAAATCGGAGGTTACCGACCTTACGTCACTCCGATGTATTTATAGCTTTTATTTGGCTCTCATGCATGCTTTATATATATATATGTATTTTCTCACACCGCGCCGCGCTATAGTCGGCCGGCATGCACGTAGATGTGCACACACCGCAAGGCATGTTATGATATTGCCGGACGTGGGAGGCCGGACGCGGGCTAATGATGATAACGCCGAGCCTTAATGGCCGGGCATGATACTATATATATGACACCGAGCCTTAATGGCCGGGCATGGTACTATGTATATGTATAGAAATATTTTTTTTAAAGGCTAAGCATGCATAACATCCGCCTTATGAGGCATCCAGATGTACAGGTTATCCCTCTTATTCCATGTTACCTTCCATATCTATATTATGTTGTTATCCATGCCTTACATACTTAGTACATTATTCGTACTGACGTCCCTTCTTGTACGCCGCGTTTCATGCCACGTGTGTGTATACGTATGAGCAGAGGATATTAGTAGAAGATGTTCCACTGGATTGGCGAGCTCCATTTCCTTCCGGAGTATTGCGAGTCGGAGTATCTATGTTATGGTATCTTGATTTATGTTAGAGAATTTGCGACGAGAGTCACGTATATAACATGTCGTCTTGTAAGCGGCTCAGAAGTCGATGTATCATTATGCATTATGTTACAAATTTCATATGATTACAGATTTTACTTGATTTGAGAAAGACGAAAAGCATGTTTTTTTGAAAAACTTACATCATGCACTCATTTTATGATTTAAGAGTCCAGTAAGATTATGAGTATCACGAGAATCAGCGGGTTCGCTAGGCCCTAAGTAAGGGTCGGGTGCCCATCATGCCCTATCAAAAGTTGGGGTGTGACAAATTGGTATCGAAAGCGCTCGTCGTCTAGGGGTTATCTGCAAAGTCGTATCCAGTAGAGTCTGTTTTATGGTGTGAAGCACGCCACATTTATAAACAGGAGGCTACGGGGCATCTAGGGTGGTTACTCTTCTTTCACATCTAAGATCGTACGATAGAGCCAAGTCATAGGAAATGAGATTCCTTATATTAACCTTTGATTTCAGAAGAAGCACAGTTTCGACGGGAGAAAGTGGGTGATGATATATATATATTTGATAATAGATCGGTTGACATAGAGGTAAGTCAGTGTAAGTACAAGTAGAGGAATTGATTAAATGTATCTCTTGATGATAAGTTCAGTCATAAGTTTGTGAACTGGACAATTGAATGAATCAGTGCAAAGGTAAGCAATGGCACGAAGGATGTATATCGGGTAAGGTAAGAATATTGCCTATCTGATTGAGATGTAAAGCTGAAGAATGAAAAGGGAAGGTAAACAAGAAGGTATAACAGGGCAGATCGCTAAAGGATCAGGTACATCTCGAGGTGTAATATATGAGGTAAGTTTTGATATTTTTGTTCTTTTACCCGAAATTGGGAGCCCTGGGTGGCTAGGATATGTCGTATATATATGTATATATATATATGCCCTGTGAGGCATTCGGTATTTGCGTACGGGTTTTGGATAGTAAGAATTATAAAGGAGACTCGCTTAATTTTTCAAAATCAGGTCATTTGGTTAGGTACATCTAACAGGAAGAAACGTGAAAAAGGAAATATCGTAAATAGACAATAAGTGGGATGTGTTGCTTTAGAAGAGTTATAGATTTGACATGGTCTGAAGAATGATCTGTGAGGAAGGTGAGTTATATGAAGAGAAGGTTATTATGACAAATTCAAAGGTATTAAAGTATCGAAAGGATTATGGGATTAGTTATACATTTAAGCCAAGTTAAGAGTATTACCGCATATAGATACGGCCTAATCTTGACATATTATAGATGTCGAAGCTATAGAGATAGTTGTATACAAGTTGGATTGAGGGGAATAGTAGGGTTGCGTTAATAAGGCGATACAATATGAAAGAACTACGCGAAGAGTGAGGCAAAAGGTAGTATGATAAGCGAAGGACATACGCTTATGATATTACAGATAAATTGAGGGAAAGTGCAAGGCAACTCAAGTTAGAATGTTAAGGAATGATAAGAGTGAAAGGACATAAGGCAAGCTTAAGAAGTAGTCGTATTATGAGAAAAGGAAGATGCGTCTCCTACGGATACCCTATACTAAGACAGAACAAGTAAAGTACATAAAGGAATAAGCTGGAAAGAAAAATGTGGCTATGAGTTATTGTAACGACCCATTTGGTCGTTTAGCACTTTTAGGCCTAATATCCCTAAAGCACCCTTGTGGTCTAATTTTGGTGTCTATAGTTTGCGATAACGGTGATTCGGTTATTTAATTGACAAATAATGTTATACCGTATTTTTAAACGTCGATTATTCGCGAAAGAACAACGTGAGATAGAAACTTCGGATTTTTAATTTCTAAACTAGAACTAATTGGTTACAAATTTTACTTAGTATAAAAATGTTATTGGAGATTAGGAATTACTTAATTGTGGTGTTAAGTAAAAATTGGTGACAATAATAAACCAAGACCCAAAAGAATTTTATTGAAGAATGGGCATGCCATGCACGCGCCATGGCTTTAAAATTCATTTTCAACAAAAAAAAAATAATATCCTATAGACTAAGTGCGTTCATGCAAGTCACTATAATATAAGTGGATGATTAATGTGAATGGAAAAAAAAATAATAATATCCTATAGACTAAGTGCGTTCATGCAAGTCACTATAATATAAGTGGATGATTAATGTGAATGGAAGGGGGGCCCCACGTGTCATTTTTAGACCAAGACATGGCCGGCAACATTTGGATTTTCGTCTAATTCATTTTGGGGGTTAGCCGAGAATGTCAAGAAACATTTTACTTTTAGGAAAATTTCTTTGGAGCAAGGAAACGTTGGCGGCAACTATTCTATATATGGAGGAACTATTTTCCATATGGTAGCATTCTTTTGTAAGGTAATAAATACTAAGGGTCGATCTATCGGCTATGGAAATTTTCAGCGGAGAGTAGAGCTTGGAGAAGGAGAATTAAAGTGTTGAGATGCTTTGAACATTCAAAGTTAACGATATTAGTGGAGCTAAAAACTTGTCAAGGTATGATTTGATATTTTTTTACACGTTTTGAAGGATTCTAAGTTTGTATAGTTTAATAAATGTATGTTGAAAATGAAAGATTATGTATGTTGATATTCGAATTCATGTTGGAACGTGTAGTAGGATTTTGTGGAGTGGGGGATGGTGAATTAATTTTAAATTGTATTACGGTTGTCGTTATCATAGATTATATAGTGAAGAATGAAAGAATTAGATAGTTAAATTTAATTATCCCAACATGTTATTTAAAG
>NC_081347.1:4850152-4857106 GCF_029784015.1 Lycium ferocissimum
ACACTTTGTAGTCTTCTAATAAATATTTTTGAAATAATTTATATAATCTATATCTATATATATAAAATAGGAGAGGTGCAAGCAATATTGTTAAGCCAAGTGGCAAGCTAATAACAAGCTACTTGGCAATTTTAAGACAAAGTTAATGAGAATTAGGACAAAGTTAAAAAGAATTGTAATACAAGTTTTGAATTGATAATTGAAATATAAAGATTCAAATTTGAATCTAAAGCTAAATATTTAAAAACAGATATTATCAATATTTATATTTATCTATTTTTTTTTAATTTGAACTGAAATATCATTTTCTTAAAGATAAAGTTTTTGAATTGAAAGATAATGTTTTTCAAACTTAGATTTATATATATATATATATATATATATATATATATATACACACACACGCTAGAATCAATTATAAACTATACTAATCACGTAAAAATTCTCAATGTAGCTAGCTATTGTAAATATGTTTAGTAGAAGGAAAACTTGGAAAGTCTTTGGATTGATTAGAGGAATAACTTTGCCACCACATTTACGGTTGCATGACTTGGTTTATTTTTGGTCTATTTAAATTTTATCAAGTCTTTGGGCCTAAGAAAAGTCAAGGTTCCACTTCTTTCATGTTGAGAAAATTCTTAGGAACTCTTCTAAGAATTATTGTCTGATAATCACATTTGCTTTAGTGATTTTATCTGGAATTTGTGTAGATTTTATTTTACTCATGAGGTCGCATAATTGTACATTTTGGCATGAATCCTACTAGGGCTGTTCACAGTTTTGGTTAAAACCAAAACCAAACCGAAAATTTAACCAAACCGAATAAAAAAACCGACATTTGGTTTGGTTTGGTTTGGTTTGGTTTTAAATTTGAAAAACCGATAATATTTGGTTTGGTTATGGTTATAGTAAAAAATAACCGAATAAATAACCGAACCAAACCGATAATTATATACATAAAATTTATAATTATTTATATGTATAATATTAACTTTTCATAAATAATTAAAGATATTTTATACCTTTTAATTATTAATTTAATTTTGGTCTACTTATTTTTAAGGCCCATGTCTTAAAGAATATGTCCAAGTCCAACAATCCAAGCCCAACTCTAATAAGTCGTAAGCATAAGGGTAAAAAGTAAAAATCCTACTATCTCTTTTCATTTTACATTGCCATCAGCATGTCTTTCTCTCAATATGCAGCAAAGTTCGCCCTTGTGGCGAGAGGAAAAAAAAAAAAGAGCTTTAAGAAATTTGAAGAATGTAGAGAGAGAATATTTGAATTGTCGCTAGTCATAAATTGAAAAACCGAACCAAACCCGACAATAACCAAACCGGTGGTTATTATTTTACTTGGTTTGGTTATGGTTTTAGACATTTAAAAACCTACTAAATTGGTTTGGTTATGGTTTTAACCAATAACCGACCTAAACCGAACCATGAACACCCCTAAATCCTACGCACAATTCGAGAGTTTTTTATACAGTTCAATTTATTTTATATATTTTTAATAAATCAAGCTTTATGAAAACAATAGGCAGCAAATGTCACTTCGGTGCTTGCAATTAAAGTATTAGGAACAATCTTATACGCAAGAAAAGCTATCAGGAATAATCTAATGCTTTTATGAAGATGTTTAATTCTAACGATATATATTTAGTTGCTAGCTATTTAAAATTATCTATCATAACAAGAGACATTAAAAAAAAACACATTAAGAAGAAATCATTCGAACTATGCACATTTAAAAACTCATTTGGTTAATGATATTAAATATTAAGTTGTTAACCAATGGAATTGCAAGCTAACAAATAATCGATTCGGCCTTGTTGGGCTTACATGATACAGTCGGTTTGGCCTCGTTGGGCTTATAATATGATAGTCCCCTAGTGTTTGTGTTCGAAGTATGAGAAGAGAAACACTATCGTTGATGTTGACACTTAATTTTAGCCCTTCACATTTTAATTAACTAGTCAAGCTTCTTGAATTTCAAACAGAGTGAAATAGCTATTTTAGATAGTCAAAAAACAGTTTCTAAACTATTTTGCTGCTATTTTGCCATTTTACTTTAGAAAATATCCTAATATATATCATATATACTAGATGGCGTATGCAGCACGGGCCCAATACTTTGGATTATAGTGTATCTATGTGTATGTAGTTGTGTTTGGGTGATGACAATATATATATATTTTATATCGCTAATAAACATACGTAAGTTTGCACTTTTTATGCATATATATATATATATATATATATACATACTATGTTCAAAACACGATTAATATAATATTGTAGTTTATGCTCCGTATCCAAAACTTTATTATATTAGTGTTTGCTACGAATACAAAGTTTGCAAAAATTTATTAATACTTTTAAAAGAGAAGACTTGTTTAAAAGGAAACTATTTTCCTCTCTTTGAGATAAAACAATAGCAATACTTAAGCATCAGTTGATACTTTGAATTTTAATTCGATTAATTTAAAGGTGTAAAATATTCTATTGTTAATGTATGCAGATTGGACCTAAACAACACTTATTATTTTTTATCAAATTTTGATTTGGATAATTCTAAATCAAATTATTAAATTAATTTTACATGTTTAAAATGAAACAAAGTAGAAATTTGATTTTCTATTTAAACAAAAAACTACTATTTTTTTAATTTTTGGTGAATATTCTTGGTTTAGCTAATTTTACTTGTCATGTTGTCTTTTGCATGTTTTTTTAAGGAAACGTCAATTAAAATTATAATTTGACTAATTTACCTTATTTATTATTTGATCTCCATTTAATATTATTTTTTCTTTTACGACATTAATCTCTTTTCACTTTTATTAGAGTAAGAATAAAAATGAAAATAATTAAATTCTATATTATTTTAAAATATAAATATTTTAAGTATATTTATTTTAGTAAACATAACAAATAAATGACATGGTGGAATAGCAAACACAATAGTTAAATATCTAGATTAAATCTCGGGCTAATATAAGAAAAGAAAGGAAATTGTATGGTTTAGCTATTTAACCTTTTGAAGAAAAGTAATAATATGGAGGTTCACATTTTTTTTGTACAATAATTTTATTTGCTTCTAATGGGTTGATCGCATGTGGCAATGAATCCACCATTATTGACTTAATAGGGATACTTTGGGAATTACATAAATATTGTTTGATTTTTTAATATGGGGTACATTTTTATTTTTTATTTTTTATATTGCTTGTTTTTTTAATATGGGGTCCACTTTTTTAATTTTTATTTACAAAGTTTGGAGGTGGTGGGTTTTTTTTTTTTTTTTTTTTTTTTTTTTTTTTAAACATGAGTTGGAGGTGGACGACGAAACCACCCCCAACTCATGCTTCTAATATAGTAAAAATATTTTACGTATTAATTGTGTTAAAGAATAAGTGCTTAGTTTAGTACTTATATCAAATTGTCAAGTTAAAGTCGTTTACGACTTATTTGCTATAATTAGTCCGTATTACGAAATAGGTATTTTACGTTGTTCAAGTTAAGAAGCTTAGTTAATTAATTGAATTATTAACTCATCTTAATTTTCCCTGAAATTGATTTAATTTTAAAGGTTGACTTGATCTCAATTCTAGTCAAAGTGGCTATTTCTACAAAAGAGTAACCAAAATTGAAATACCAAAGGCCATACTTTAAACACAAAATCAGTCCTTTGGTAATTTATAGCCCATAACTACCTCTAGGACTTATTTATTAGTAATAGCTACTTTTTTTTTAAATTATATTTGATAGCTTAATTATTTATAAAATTACCATCTATAACTTGTTTTTGTAACTGCAGTGTATTTCCCTAAAAGTAAGGTACCTCTCTCACTTACCCACAATTTTTTTTTTTCAAATATTTTTCTCTCACCTATCAAATCTATTTTCTCCCTCACCCTCTTTCTCTCTCCATTCCATCTCTAATCTTTTAAATTGATTTTCTCACCTACCAAATTTATTTTTTCCTCACCCCTCTTTCTCTCGTTGTTCCATCACTTTCTACCCTAGATCTACTCGTTTTCTTGAAATAAGAAGAATCCTACGGTAGTAGCGACGGCCATGGTCGACGACGGAGTGAAAAAAGAGACTGGTCGACGGCGGTGAAGGACGACGGAGTGAAGCTTTATTAACTAGTTCAATTGAAAGTCTTTATCTCCGGATAACGTCCTTTTTGTAGCAATCTAAGACGACTCGCTTCTTTCCTATGAGAACACCATTGATGAGAGTTGTGGAGCTTCATGCCCACCAAATGTTTGATAAAATGTTTCAGTATATTTCAGTGTATATTTCTGTGTAGTAACAAACAGTATATTTAATTCTCAGTATATTTCAGTGTATTTCAGTATATTATTTCGCTGTATTTCAATATATTTATCCTTTTTTTTGTGTGTGTAAATATAGTGAATGTTCCAAATATAGAGCCTATTTTTACTACACTTTGTTTTCACGACTTTTGTATTTCGCTATATTTCAATGTATTCCTGCATTTGTATTTCTAATTTATGAAACAGTTTATGATATATTTCATTATATTCCATTATATATACGCATACTACAACTTTATATTTCTTAAACAATTAACTATATTTCATTATATTTCAGTGTATATTTTTCTGTATTTGGAAGTTTTTAGATCTTTAGTGGTTTTTGAATTCAAAAAGTTTTGATTGTGATAAAAGTTGAGAGAGATTCGTAAGCTTTTTTGGAAGAACAACCGTTTTGCGTGATTTATGGGAAGTTTTAAATTGAATCCCATAATTTTTTTTAAAAAAAAAAACTGTTTCATAAATAGGGCTTGATTTTACTCTTTAGTGATTTGTGTGAAAGATGATTGATTTAATTTGACTTACTATTTTAAAAGGAAAAGAATATTATGTTCCAAAAATACAGGTTATTTTTTCTCTCAGAATTTAAAAAAAAAAAATATGTTGTAAAAATAGAGCCTAAATTTACTCTAACGTGTTTTGTATTTTTCTGTATTTCACTGTATTTCAAAAAATGCGAGATACAACTGAAATTTATGCAAAAGAAAGCATACTGAATTATAAATCTTGACTTGTATATAGTTAAGTTAAATTTCTTAAAACATATGTTATTGTGTAAGTTTCCCTTCATTTAACCCAATTCATCCGTCCAGCCCTAATAATACCAATACCCGGCCCTTTATTTCCCCAAGGCTTCTTTTTCCCTTCTAAACCTAAAATTCGCCTGATCAGAAAACCAACGGCTCTGTTTTATGTGTATTTAAGTTCAAGTATGAATCAGTTAATTAAATTTCATGCGTGCTTTAGTTTTGTTTATGCTGTTGTATAAGCGTGAAGTATGAAATATATCCCCCTTTCTTTTCAATTATGTGCTTATATGGGTATTGTTAGTCGTTTAAGTATGATTCCCTTTGTTAAGTAGAATATTAGTGACGTTTAGAGTCTGAATACTTTTCCTCTAGTAAGAAATATAAGCTCCAGTCGTTTGAATAAAAGTTGCTTTCCAGTTTATTTCCTTTTGCGTCCAATATGACGAGATAATAGTCTTCTCTGCTGCTTTAGTACTTGTGTTTACGTTCATGTAGAGTCTCAAACTAGAATGTTAGTTTTCCACTTTTCCATGTTCGAAGTATGAATTAATTTCCTGGTTTGGTGTTGAGTTGATTCAATTTCTGTTTCTTCCGCCTGAACATTACTTAGATTATATGATTTAGCTTAAAGCATTGACTTTCCCCTTCCCTGTGTTTTGTTTGTCTAGCAAGTTCAATATAGTAGTTGTTTTGTGATTTCTTGAAAGAGATTCAATTTTTTAGTTCACCAAGTTTCCTCCAGTTCCGTTTCTCTAAACAATGTCTCTTTAGTAAATAAAAATCTGGTCTTGAATTATATTGATGGAATTGTCATGTGTTCATGTATTAAGAAACGAGTTTGCGAGTCGTCTCCTTTATCCCATTCAAATCAGGATGTGGTGTATTTCATGGATAAAAGGTTGTATGTTATGGGGAGTCATGTTTAGCCTCTCTTTTCTAATGTAAGAAAAAATGCATTTGTTCCACTTCGTACATTTTTCAAAAAAATGCATAAAGGATTTAGTTTAACTAAATGAAATGGAGCTTAGTGCCCAGCTGAGTTGGTTTTGAAGTGTACAGGGTGTGAAATATCTTGGTTCTTCCTTAGTTTCCTTGTTAGTTGTGGAAGCTTGTCTTTGACTTTATTCTATGTTCTTATTCTGGAAACTAAACCTAGGGAAAATGACTAATCAAATGTGGTTTTGCGCATGCATTTGTTCTCGTTCATTAAGTATTAGCATCTTGAGTCGTAAGTTGCAACAAGTAATTATAAGTCATACACATTTGAATAGTCACTAAAATCCTTTAAAAACTGTTATGCTGGTTAGCTTATACTATGTTGAATGTTTAGTTTCCAGTTTATTTGTTTCAAAGAAGGGGTTGTTTTCTTTTTTGTTTGTTGGCTGTTAATAGAATTATTAATAGATGGTCTTTGTGTCCATTGCCGAGTCTATAGCTAAAAGGATGAATCACCTTCTGTTAAAGCAATAGTTTCTGAATTACTACTCAGTTTCGACTTCCTTGAGGTCTCTTAGAAGCTATTTATGATTCATTTTTCTGGTTAATATGTGTTCAAGTTTGGTTGTCTCCTTAATAACGTCCCTTTCGTTTTCAGTCTTGCGCATTCGAGTTCATGTAACTTAGTTTTGGTTTCAATCCTGTTTGGGTTAGAAATATTAGTTTCTCTTTCTAGATCTTTAATGTTTCACATGGGTTGGTTTTCTTTTTTGTTTTTTTTTTTTTTGTTTTGGATTCCATGAATCTAGTTTGGAGCTTTTAAGTGGTTTCGCATGACTTCACATGATAATTTTCCTCATCAAAATGTTGGTTTCCTTTAAAATTTGTGGCCTGCTAGCTTAAGTCGAAGTTCGATCTTTTTTTATT